>NC_134409.1:100683199-100962807 GCF_038048845.1 Mixophyes fleayi
CTAGAAGAATTGAGGCTGTTTTGAAAGCAAGGGGTGGTCACACCAAATATTGATTTGATTTAGAATACTCTTCTGTTCATTCACTTTGCATTTTGCTAATTAATAAATATAATCTATTAACACTTCTATATTTGAAAGCATTCTTACTTTGCAGCATTTTTTTTTCCACACGTGTCTAAAACTTTTGCGCAGTATGGTATATAATAATATGAGTCAATTGCTAGGGCACAAGGTAGTTTTACAACCCTCCTTCAGAATTGTAACAATATCAGCCCCGGCAGTGGCCCAGTCAAGCTTTTTTCCCTCTTAAAAATAGCACACCACAGAAGGATTGCAGGTATGGTAAGCACTGAAGGCAACATATATCTAGGAAACTTTTGATCTGATCAGTAAGTAGGCTGGGGGCTAGTTTTTCTGCAAATAATATAGCAACGAATATAATTCACTGAAATCACTTTATTTGCTCACAAATGCTCAATTCTGTTAGTTGAAAAGCAGTATTCCCAGATGGTGCTGGAGGTTCAATAAAGTCAGAGGCAGCATTTTGAATATTATATTTACCTACCCTAAAATTCACTCATATCAGTCAATCCATAACCCAATACAAAGTATTAAAGAAAGTAAAAGGTGCCTTATCTTGTTTTACATTTCCTACTACATTCAACTATTAAAATACATTTCTGCTTTTAGGTCGACTAAATAGGGGCGAAGCAGTAATCCCAGTGCACTGGAGACACATTGACACTCCTGTAAAGGAGTGTAACCTGGTACCATTGACTGAACTATAAAGACACTAAGAAGACAAAGCATTATCATGATTAAATATCTATTGCTGTGATTGGCCACCACCTGCTTACCTTTCTGGTCTTCAATTTGCACCCTCACTCAAGAAGTCCTGTGGACCAAGATCCTCCCTACAAGTCTAATCCATTTTCTCCTTACCTTATCTGTCCTGCAAAGATCCAGCTAGTGGAATATTGCACCCCAATGACCTTGCCCAGGGCCAGATGGAGCCTCAAAATTATGTAACTACAACATGCAGTACAACACTTTCAAACTAATTCCCCCTGGTCTAGCTTGTTTCTTACCAACCACTGTTACTCCCTCAACATCATTTCTGTCTAGACCTTGATTATATTACCAAAAAGTTTGACTTTTATTTTAGTTTCTTTCTGTTGATTTGTGCGATCTCTGAACCAGATTATATTTGTACATCCAAAAGACTGGGAAACAATCTTTATAACCGAGCACGACGGCATATTACACTGCACTGAACCCCATATATAACAGTTCGACCATTTAGCTACACAACAAATGATCTGAAACAAAACGAAAAAGTCCTTTCAGTAAACGGTTAGAGCTTGATTGCATCAATGAGACAGTAACACGCTTGGAACATGTGTGAATGCATCATTTCCTATAATATCGACTTCCAGTGGTCATTTTCTAAACCCAGAGTGTACATACAGATTACAAAACAATTCCATATTCATACAAAAAAAATAATTATTTTTTATTGTATTACTTACTTTTTCTGAGATTTTTGGCCTCTTGTCAAACTTTTCTATTCATCAGAGATAAACTGGGCAGTTATATATGAGCCACAACTTGTTTCTCATTTATCTTTATATGACTTGTGGCGCTGTGATTGGGGGTAGAGGGTGAAAGTGAATGAGCTTGCCCTACATCGGTCCCCATCTAACCAACTTTTGTCTTCTTGAAATAGCCCCCCCTATCAAAACCAGAAGCAATCTTTTTTTCCCCTTCCCATTTTAATGCATATGCAACACTTATTACAGGCAGTTTTAAGGCCGTGTCAACTATTTTAATTATATTTTTAATATACATTACTGCTGAATAGAGTATATTTTTTAATGCTACTTTAATCAACATACGGTTTCAATTAGCTCAACAGATTTTGATTTTAGACTTGTTAGTGCGGTTACCATACGCTAAATAACACAATCTCATTTACATTGCACTTTTGTGAATGAGATGTAAAATTGCTTACATAACCAGCTGTTCAAGGATTACATACAAACAATTGCACAGTTTGCAACTAAATTTAGATATGCTGACGCAGATTAGTGGTATAACCTTCTTTTTAGCAAACCCAAACAGCTTGCTCCTCTCAGGATTTCATATACATCCTATGCCATAATTGTTGCCCAATTTCCTTATCGATATCATAGCAAGGCGTGCAATCTGTACTACTGTTCTCAATATGCTGTACACACTCTAGAGCAGGCCTGGCCAACCTGTGGCTCTCCAGGTGTTGTAAAACTACAAGCCTCAGCATTCTTTGCCAGAAGATAGAGCCGATATAAAAAAACAAAAAAAAATAATAATTATATATTATATTTTTTTTTTTTTTTTTACAGGATTGCCAGGTTATCAAATTACACTGCATCTTGGGGTCTACCTGCCTCTCACATTTCTGAGCAGAATGTGTACAAATGCAGCTTGTAGTGCCATCTTTTAATATACAAACTATGAAGAATTGTAATAATCAAGGGAATATTTTAAATCAATGGCAATTTAGAACCAGGGTGACCGATCTACTACGTAAAGTACAATTACATAATGTTTATTTGTAGGTAGTAGCTAACAAATATTAAGAAGGTTTGGAAAAATGCTAAAAGAATTTAAAAATATTATTATAAGACAGATGTAAAAGGAGAAAACTAAAATAAAAACCTAAAAAAAAAAACCAACAACAACAAAAAAAAAAAAACCACAAAAAACGATTACATTTTTAACTATACACCAAACCCAAAAAACGCAATTTTCAGATATTGGTCGAAATCCATTGTTCAGTAATAGCCTGATATTCCACGGTTGCCTTGTTAAAAAGAAAAATATATTCCAACATCATTACAGACGGCTTCACCAGCACCCATATATTTAGAACAGTCTCCTAATGGTATCTGATAGAGGGCAAAAAAGCTGAGACATCACCGGCCCTGCCCGTAAATGACTACCAATCCAAACACTACATTTCTTTAAAACAAGTTTCCCTAGCTGTAGGTAACGGCCTGCAAAGTCAGAGAAAAACCTCCCTCCTAACACAGAACCCTTGCTGCAGAGTATTAATGAGTAGAAGGTACCAAAAAAAATGGGCATTGAGGGCTGCAACAGGGTTACTGATGAGATGTAGAAGAACTAATCTGAAACATTATAATGGAGAGGGACTGTAGACTCTGGAATTCTTGATATAAAAAAAAGCAATACAAAATTCTATTTAAATACCACCACTCCTATGAGACTGGCTTACTCCAATACAATGAGATAACATCAATTCTGACATTACATGGGTTAAGCTTATGAGGAACATGTTTAAGTAAAATATCATGTCAGCCAAACAAGATTACACGCTTGAGCGCCCTCCAATCTGCCAGGGATGGGAAATGCCCTGATGCTCCCAGGAAGGCTGCTAATTATAATATACAAAGAATCACATGGTCTGCAGAGAGGATTTAACCCACAATCCATGCTGTTCATGGTTTTGGGATTCCTAATTGAATTCTTCCGTCAAAATAATTTTAAATTAACCCTTTTAAAGTTTTGGCTGAAGTGCATTGGTGCACACTAATATACTAAGCGGATAGTATGTATAAGCCCTGTGTGCAAACAGTCACATGAGAATGAAGTAGAATACTATGGATCTTAATGGAACAACAAACTAGAATGTTTCTTTAAATAAGCTGCATTATACACCAGACAATAGGATCATATTCTGTGAACACACAAAAACAAGACGAAAAACTAAAACCTTGTGATCTTATAGCACTTTTTTGATTAATTGCTGCAATGCCATTTCCACCCTAAGCTAGTTCTGGGCATTCGTTGTGCTACATTTTAAAAGTTATAAACTTTAATTACTGTGACTTTTTACCGTTTATAAGCTGCACTGCATAATTGGATAGAAATATTATTTAGGCTCACTTCCAACATCCATTGGTTAAATTAACTTAATGCTATGGCATGATACATACTTGCAAGTATGATTGGCAAAAAAAAATATAACACTATGCTCACAAAATAAACTGAATAAAATAAGTGAATACTGTTATTGCGTAACCCCATATACTACACATAAAGCCCAATGATGAATACATACAGTATCATGCCTAATAATGTAGTTTCATGCAACCATTAGCTCATGATGCCAATATATGCCTCTAACACCATGCCACCATAAATGCCTCCAGAAGCCAGCAAATAAAACCTGTGTCATTATAACAATTCAATGATGCCAACATATTGAGTCCCTTGTCACATTATATATATATGTATATATATTTATCGCTCGCACCTCTATTGAGCAAAAAGGAGTGAGATTTCTGCAAAAAAAATTCACTCAAGCTGTCTCGCGCCCGTTCCGAAAACACTTTGTTTATGCATGTTTAGGGGCAGATTCAGTTGAGAAGAAATTTGCACAAACACATGATTCAGTAGCAAGCCCATGATATCAGCAGTAACAGTTCCATGCCGGCCATATACATGACAGTACCCAGCTAGAGTAATATCATCACTTATAGTCTAAGCACTCTGGATGGAGCTTTCTTGGTATTGCCATTCTAGCAAAATTGAAGAATTGAGTAATATTAAAACAACATGCACTATAATTGGTTGCAGAGCTAGGGTGGCACTGAAGCAAGTGCGCCCTTAGCATTTTAATCAATAACCAATGACTCAGCACAGAAGTTGCTACTTTTTAGCTTGCTTTTGACCTAGCACCTCAGGACATTTGTGTTCCCTGGCATCGGTGCTTACCATGCAAAGGGCTCCTTTAGCAGGTGTTCGTGTGACATGCAGTGGTAGTTAGCAGGTCTGTTTAGGGTATGTCAACAAAGGGTAACTAACAACTAAATATAGATAAACTCAGACTGTTCTATTGACAGTCACTTGTGCAACAGATAAGCAGCAACTTCCCTAAAACAGTATTTCAGAAAAAGAAGCAGGCGTCATGCACAACTCATTCACAAAAATCTGCAATGCACACGTTAGTGGCTGATGACACTGCTGGTTCACACTGTAGCTAAAGCTTATTTAAAAGAAATAAGTAAACCCACAACATCTTGTTTACATTTGGAGTACATAGACCACATCCCCATGTATTGTTCACACAGTGTCAAGACAAGTTTAAAAGTGTTTTTAAATGTTTTTTTTCATATAATGTAGTGTGTTGGAATCAACTATACAAACATATGGGGAGAAAGTTACAAAACCAAAGTTAAAAGAAAGTGTCCACCTTTGTGGACATTAATACCCTAAAAGCTCGAGTTTTGCAAAGAAACTCCTGGACTATCTTTCTTTGTTGATTAGTTAAACTCAAGCAGAATGCATCCAATAGATACATGAGTGATAAGAATAGTATGTCTTTAATAGGGTGGGGTGGGGGTTGAAGGAGATCTTTTACATACCACCACCGTCCCATAGAGCATCTACAGAATGTTAGCCGTTTTGAAAACCCTGCACTGTATAGTAGCACTTCTGCATAAAAGAAGCTTTAACTACATATTCATATATGTATTTATTTTTGCCAACTCTGTTTTCATTACCTTTCACACCAAACCACTAAGAGAGAGACTAAAAAAAAAGAGGATAAAAAAAAAACAAACAAAAAAAAAAAAACAACAACAAAATAAACTTATGTCCCCCTAATGAAGTGGTCATTGCATCATGAAACATAACATTATAAAGATTTGGAACATGGGTGAAAGGACGAAAGAATCCATATTTACTTTACAAGAACTGGTGACTCCACCTGCTACATACTATTGGGGCATTATTTCAGCTTATATTCTAAGGCAAAGGGGTATATTTACTAAACTGCGGGTTTGAAAAGTGGACTATAGCAACCAATCAGATACTAGCTGTCATTTTATAGAGTGCACTAAATAAATGACAGCTAGAATCTGATTGGTTGCCTATAGGCAACATTTCCACTTTTTCTTTATTACTATACTATAAAAGCAATTCTTATTTTTAAGAAATAAAAAAGTTATTTTACATCCCAAGAGCTATTTATTGATGAGGATCAGCTTGCAGGAGAGGAGTGCGTTGTCTACCAGCGCTTTGTTTTGTGGATCAACACAGTCAGCACAATGTGCTTTTTAATTTATCCCTCCACACGCTACACATTTCTGCTCAGGTACCATTGCTGAACTTAACTGCACATTCAGCAATAGCCAATTAAACATAACTGTAGTTAAAAATTTTAGGCAAATTAAAAAAGGAACTCTGCTGAAACGAAAAGTCTACTTTTGGACAGAGTTGAACAGGAATAATATATATTTTATTGTAAACTATTTTAACTCCATCATAAACTAAATGTTCAGTTTTTGCTGATGTTATCCTTTAATGTTTGGTTGAAACTTAAATTATTTTGTCCATGTGGAATGAGCTTGCAGTGTGTAGGACACCCGCATCTGTGCAGGATCCAAAGCCATGTGAATGTTTAAAGGTCTGCTAGCAAACTAAGGTCTTTTGCAATAGAGTAAATGCAGTGCTTGCAAAAATAGCCATTACTATCACTGACAGACAGACCAATACATCAATATTTGTAAGCTGTATGCAGTTACCGAAACGCAACATGTGATGCAGGCAGAACACACATATGCAAAAGGTGTTGGGATATGTGGGGGCAGTTTAATTCAGTGCAAGGAGACAAAGTACCTCCACAGACTGTTCTGGAGGTTTTAAAGAAATCATCACTCATTCCATCCCATAGCCATGCGCAGAAAAACCAAGCGTAAATCTCTTGTTGTAACAACCGGCAAAATGCGCATTTGAGCGCCTCAGACACAATTTAATCTGCCCCGTGGAGTCACTGGTGTTTAATGTAACGCCAGTGGGTAAGGACTCTTACACTGCAGAACTATTAAAAAAGGCAATAAGGAATTTCCTCCCCACCAGTCTGTATAGAGCATTGCAAGCCTGTCACATAGGCTTCTGCACTGCTGCTTAGTAGCCTAAGAAGCTACCCTAAAATTGAAGTTATCAAAGGGATGAGAGATAACCTGCTAGGCAGCATGATTTACCAACTGGACCATTATTGTTGCACCACCATCCGAAAGTCTGCAGCCCCATGGTCCCAAGGCTCCATGGCTAATCACACAGCCCTAGCTGAAAACTGGAGCCGAGTAAAACTTTCAGAGGGCAAGGGGGTTTGGTGAGCAGGTGGATTAATGAGAAACTGTAATCATGGACACTGCAGCTTCTGATTGGTCCTCCAACTTGTGCCTTTTTGCTGCCATTTAAAGTGATGAGTTGCAAGTTTCACTTTATGTGGTAATGCAGCTTTAAACACTAAATCAGTATTCTTTCTAAGCAAAGACATATACTTTGCTATATGTAGAAAAAAAAAAAAAGGATTTTTGTAAGTTTTACACAATTTCCGATAGATCTAGTTTAATATAAATCTATGACGTGTATATAGATACATTATAAAGCAGTAGGAAACTAAATACAGTCATACAAAGGACTCTGCCTACAACTATACAATTAGTCTTTATTACCTTTAGATATTGTATAGTTTCTTTAGAGTGCCACGTCCAGCTGCAATAAGCTAATGTTTGCAAAAGAATACCAAACCATGATAGTGTCATCTGGATATATTTACCTGGGTTACTAATAAATTGTAAAGTTTGGAATTATTTCAATTCCCTCATCATATTTGCTTTTATTGTGTTCCAAATAGAAACTCCACTTAACGAGAGCCTGTTTCCTCCCATCCCTAGCCTGTAGCATCACCTTGGACAGACTCAATAATGGATGTTAAACGACCCAGCTAGCATGATAAACAGGCTGGCAGGCATACTAGTTGCAAACACTGCAGTACCCCTCCTCCATGTCTTTTATCTATAACAGTGAGAAGCGCTGAATGGGAGGGATAAAAGGTCTGCCATGTATACTGTTAACATAATGAGTGCGCTTCTATAAGTCCCTCTCCCAAGGAGTGGAATTTTGCTTCTGCTACATGTTAAAAACAGCATGGACTTTACAACAGAGAAAATGTCCTCTTTGAAATAAGTACTGTGCTTTCAAGGGAAATTTGACCAAGAAATTCTGCCATATGAGTGCACACTCTGCAGAGATATAGTGACACCATTTTGAACTCAAGTTATTTTTGTATTCCATGCATTTTAGGATTTAGTAAAGTACATAGTGTATTTGCTAAATAGTCTGTCAAATATTTAACCAGTTGGCCTAAATACTAGCTTATAATTTAGCCCCAAGAAGTGAGAACTCGCCTGAAACTTACTCAGGATTTGGACAAAAGGTCAGTCAAATTTTGAACCAAATCCTTAAATTTGGTGTATTATAAGTGCATTTAAACAAAATACATCGGTTGGACAGGCAAAAATTTCAGGCAATCCTGAAAACAAAAATCCCATGATATATGTTTGTAATGGAGCCATAAACAAATAAACCTATATCAGCAAAATTATACATAAATGTTTCTGTATATTCAGTGACATTGTCTGCTACAAATAGCCAACTTGAAGCACTTCCATTGTTGTTGCATTTCCAAATGCGATCTTCTACTGTATGGCTCTGCGAAGTAAAGCTGGGTACACACTACACTGTTTTCGTCCAATAATTGGCTCAAACAGCCGACATACGACCGCTCGTTCAAAAGTCGGGTCAGTGTGTGCAGCGACAAGATGGTCGAAAGTCTGCCCAAATGGACGATTATCGCCTCATTTGGTTGGTCGTACCGTTTAATATTTTCGTTCCAATCTCGTTTCCATTGTGTAGTGTGTATAAGTTTCCGACCGATCCACAACAGTGAGTACGAAATTACAGTCATTGCTCACGACAACATGGCTGTAAAAAGTCGCTAAAGGGACGTCCGCTCTTCCCTTTATCGTCCTAAACAAGGCTAGTGTCTATGCAGTCCATGGACTGAGTGATCGGACCATCGATCGCATGTAAAATCGCTCCGCATAAAAAGTTGGTCGAAATTTCTATAGTGTGTACCCAGCTTAACACCTTTATTGTAATATTATAGATGTGGGGCCCCACACATGCTCTGTACAGCAAAATGGAACCATTATCACTCTGCATAGAGCTCGCTGTTAGCACGGCGATAAATTATTGATTGCAGCAAAAACAAATTTTTATGGCTGACTGGATGACATTTTCACATGGCATCTTTCTGAACTGGATGATGTAGTATAGTATTTAAAAAAATAATTGGCATACAGAGATAAAATATAAACTCATATTACTGGGAATAGTTGAATGCGAGTAACTATTGTGGGCGCTTGGGATACAGCATCTATCCTGCTCCTCTGATGCCTTCGCTCAATGGAGCAGAGCGGAGGCCTTTTATCAGGCCAATTAGATGATAAAATTACGAATTGGTCCGATACCACAGTAGTGTGTACCCTGGAACGATGAACGATTATCCTTCCAAAGCACATGAAATCGTTTATCGAGCTTTTCAAACTAAACTGAAAATCTCGTTCAACAATGGACCAATGTCGTTCCGATTCTGCAGTGTGTATACATCCAGGATCTCCATAGAGTTTCCAGAGTCACGATCTTTTCAGCTGATGGTTACGACAGTTGAAAAACACAGATCTGAAGGTGAATCTTGTAAAACGTGTATAGTGTGTAGTGTGTACATACAAATCCCCATCATCGGGAGAAAATATCTGTAGTGTGTACCTAGCTTAATTCAGCCAAACTTTCCTTCTCCACTGTTGGTAGAAGTACTTTACTAAAGAAATGTCTGATCAGCACGCAGAGGATCGGAGGAAGCACATGGGACCTTAGAGAACCACTCACGTCTGTCTGATGTGTGTAAACAAATTATCTTCTACAAAAATATATCTTTACCCACAGATAGAACATAAAAACAGAGAATGTTTTTTATATTTAATTAACTTTAAAGTATCTGGCAGTGTTGCCCAGAAAATTCAAACATGAGGCTGAAAGATAGATCAATTCTGCAGTGGGGGTTGTATGGGCACACTGTCCACCTCTCTGACTTCATTAGATCACTTGATATCCAAAACATTGTTTTTGTAAGTTAGGGCTAGATTGGACCACCAACGTGATTTTCTCATGATGTTTCCTTTCTTAATGACAAGATTTTTAAAGAGAGGAAGGAAAAAAAAAAAAAAAAGTAAGAGTACCATGGGTGGCTGTAGAATTAGATAATCTAAATTAGTTTTTTTGAGACAAAAAAACAATCTAAAATATAACATTTGCATGCTTTTCATAAACACACTCAATTATACCACCACCTGGAAAAGGAGATATTAGTTTCTTTGTTTTTTATCTGATGACATTTACTGCTTACCGTGACAAATAAATCACAATTCTGCCTTATCTCAGAAATGTGGCTAGAATGTTTATTATTATAATTTCAACATCCCTTGTCTGTCTGAATTGTACTTGTTGATTGGAATTTGCACTTTAGCTTATTTAGAATGGATGAATGCTACAAGGCTAAGGCTAGGTACACACTACATAAGTTTTCTTCCAATGTGTTATTTATAACAATTTTACCAATGACTGATAAAATGCTTTTTTTAAAAAAAAAAAGTCCAGATCAGCATGGCGATTCATGTATACACACTTTACAATATTTACATTCAGATCTGCGCTATTCATCTGTCATAACCTTCGGCTGAAAAGAACGTGACTCTGTAAGCTCTATGAAGATCCTGGCTGTGAGTGCATACACATTACAGAATTGGAACAATATTGTTCCATTGCGGAACGAGATTTTCAGTTCAGTTTGAAAATCTCAATCAATGATTTCATGTGCTTTGGAAGGATAATTGTTCATCGTTCCAGGGTACAAACTTCTGTGATATATGCGATTATCGTCTGAAAACACAATAGTGGGTACCCAGCCTAAAACGCCTTCATGCAGCACAATTCCCAAATACATTATAATGAGCTTACCTTGGGGCAGCTTTCTTCAAGTGTTTCTCCCTCATTCGTCTGCATGGGAAAGAAAAATGGTGTGCAAAATGGTGCAGAATCACACGCAGGTATAGTCTAAAGACAAAAAAAAACAATGTTTTGCTTTCGGGTTACCATCTGTACATTAGTTAGGCGCAAACATTGAGTGCATATTATATATTACATTTAAAAGTGATTTATTTTACACAGAAGATCCCATACAAATCAGAAAGATTGTGCAGGTACAGAAACTAATAAATCTAACATTAAAATTGATGCAGCATTTTGCATTCTGAATGACTTATATGCAATGTTTCTGATAATCACATTGATAATAGCAACATTTTATGCATCATAAATACAACAAACATGTTACATCTTTAAAAAGGAAATATTCACGTTAATCAGGAATACCATATAAAAACGAATATGTTTGATACACATAAACAAATAAGGCATTCTGCAGCTGATGAGCATAGAATTAACAATTTTGCAATTCTAAAATGCTACATAAGATTTAATGTTTATAAACATATCATAAGATACTTATGCAGATACAAAAGTTCTCATTTATTCTACAGCAAAACATTTTTTATACAGTGTTCCTTTCAGAAAAGGAGGAGACATGGCCAAAACATAAAATGACAGTTGTGTACAACTTCAAAAGCACTGCTCTAGCTAACAGCTTAGGGAAGCTTTAGCAGTGACCTATTGTTTAGTTTTGTACTGAATTAAAATTACTTGTGATAATCGTAAACATTCAACTATTGCTAGTAGAAGACAACTGCAGTAACAGATCATCTTAGCTCAATGGATGTCATTACTACAAATCTATAGGAATTGTCAACAAGATTCTGTCATGCCACTACCAAAGTGTATGACAGTAAACATTACCAAATGCCTGCAATTCAGATATGATGTTGTGATCGTTTGCAACAATATAGTCACAAAAGACACTCTGTTGTCTTCTGTCAAAAATGTTAGTAAAAAATCCATTTAACTTGCCGCAGACATCTATCATGTCTTTCACAAAATATTTTACAATTTGTGCTCATGACTACACAAAATTCAATTACTTTATTTCTAATACAAATTAGTATTTTATTATTAGGCTTCACAGTCCACCAAATATAATTGCCACTTTTGCAATTTATCTCTATGAAGAAAATAGAGTCTTCTAGAACAAAACAATTAAAAAAGCCCATCTCTAATAATGATACAGTTGTTAGCACAGTGTAGTTCTGAATGGTTTTGCTGATGCACCCAGTGAGGTGTGATTGCGTGATCATACCTTTCACCAGCTCTGTGTGTGACAACAGCCTGCAAGGTGATGAATCCTGGGTACAGTCAGTGTACAGAGCAAGAGACAAAAGCCCTGTGAATAGAAAGAAAACGAGAGCTAAGCAATGTTACAGAATCAGGCCTCTGACCTATGAGAGTTGGGAGTATGACCTAAAAGATGCTGATAAAGGAATACACAAACACAGAACATAAACACAATTTATGGAAAAGTAATACTATTCTATAAATTGTAATGGTTAGGCAAATAAAACAAAATCACCAAAGAACTATTATACAGGTAGTTGTGTGATCACTTCTAGTCTATGCACTGTAACCTACCTTCCAGTTTAAACTTATACTTATGGAAAACCCATAATCATAGGTGCTATTAAGCTAATCACACATGCAAATAATTTCCTATATTGCTTGCCTTACAGAGATGACAGTGAAAAGCTGTAATAAAAAAAAATTGTAACAGAAAAGGTTGCAAGATATCCTTATAAATATAGCTAAAATGCACAAAATAGAGCATGTAAACAATCTGATGAGAATATGCTTCTAATATTAACATGGGACTAGAGAGGGGCTGCAAATTTATAACACCCCAAGCAGGGCAGAGAAATGTCAAAACAGAGAGTGATAGAGCCCGCACCGAGCCCCAGCAGCCTCAGACATACATTCCCATAAGGCTAAGGCCCTCACCACACATAGCATCCCGCACCTAGCTATTCTAGTCCGTTACATTTACATGACGTCTCAAAGGACCTCAACGCCCCCATTACCCCCTCCCCCCAAATTCCCTGTCATCCTCTCACCGGTGTCCCGGTAAGTCCCACCTCCGCCAACTCCGCTCTTCCCTGCCTGACTGCACCACAACCCGCTCCGCCTTCTGGCAGCAACACCACAACATGACTCGACGCGAGCACGCCCCTGTGCTAGCGCAATTGGACAAAAGCTTCAACTCTCCGACTTGTCAGTGGCTCCTTCAGCTGTCACTCCTCAAGACCCGCCTTGCCATTCGTCCTGGTGTCTTATTGGGCATACGGTGATCACTCCCAGCCGAACGTCGTTCTAGCAGCTTTGGTAGACGTCATGACGTCTGCACGCACAAGGCCATGCGTTCCACGTCTCGTTTTGTGTTGTTATTGCGGGAATTAAGTCATCGCAGTTGGGTTTTCTGTTGCTACCTCCAGAGTGCAGTCTGCCAGCAGAGGTCCCTAACCAGCAGAGTGTTTTCCGTTCCTCCATAGCAATCGCTATAAGAAAGTTTGTGGTCATGTCCTTGGTGTGCTCAATATGCGTGCGCAGTATTTAGAACGGTGATGGGCAACCATGGCCCTCTAACCTTTAGAAGGGCCACACATTATTTCAACTACCAATTTAGTGGAAAATAAGTAATTTTTACAAAGTATAAAAAATAAATCTGACAATTCAGTGTGACTTTTTGGTGACTAGCATGCTGCAGAGATTTGTGGAACCTTATTAATGATGAGGGGGGTACCAGATTTTTCATCAGTTTTTGAAGTTGAGTGTAAGTCTGGTACAGGCACAATGCAGTTTAGCAGAGATGTTTCCTTCCATCCATCTGTTGCACTTGATATTTGTATTGTGCCCCACGGTAGTGAATGTCTGTTCACATCTTTACCTTGTTTTAATCAGGAATCATGCAGATCTTCCATGGACGATGGAGTAAGGTCGTGTGGTGCAGATTACAAATCCATCCTACTGTGATTTCAGATGCGCTTCTGGCACTGTGTGACCTCCTTGTGTTGTTGAGATTATTTGATGCAAAAGTTGTCTGCTTTGGGCAAAACAAGACCAATTTTATTCTGTGCTTTATGATATGGTAAGCTTCACCTGTGTACCCAGTTTTTATTTATTAAAAACTGGGTACGCAGGTGACACTTGAGTGGCGGAACAGGGAAGGGTCTTTCCACATCAAATCAACACAGGGTTTCAAACTGACCATTTCAGATTATATTGAAATGTGGTATAATAAATGCTGCAATGAGTAAAGAAAAGCACCAAAATCTTGGGCTGATATGTGCACTGGTTTTGAAGTTATTCGCCTTCAAAGCTGCAATATCTTAACAATTTTAAATTTGCTTTTAATGTTAAATTGCATTTGTAGCTCACCTAATTGAGCTAGAGAGTTGGGCAAGGTCTCATTTTAAACCTCTTTTTATGGACCTCCATATAATATACAACACACAGTAATTTTTTAATACAAATTAAAAATGTACAATTTTTAAAATGTTGATTTTCTCAAAAGGCCAATTTTTTAATTTTTTGAAAAACATCTCAAAATTTGTTCATACTGTTGTTAAAAATCCCCCAAAGGTTTATTTTTTGGATTATGATAATGGGATCATCTGCTACAGTAGCTTTCACTTGGGACTGTTTGTTATAATAATGAAAATGGGAATTATCTAGGCCTGTTCTTTACTTTTAATTTATCTTCTTAAGCAATCCATTTGATGTATATTATGTACAATGACACAGTATGTTAATACTGAAATATATAAAACATTTGAAATAATTTTATGTCTTTCAAATATTTTAAGAAAGCTTACTACAGATCATTACCATTTGGTGCTGCTGCTCTGGATGGATGGTGCTACTTGATGGGTTGGAACTGGCTGAAGGCTTCATTTGTTTTTATTATTTCCATTTCAGAAAGGGTGTACATTCGACCTGTTCGACTTAACAGATTCACCTTACATAGAACATCTACCATGGTAATCCATAAAACCTCCAGCTTCCTAGGGTATGAAAAAGATGGTAATCAACCGTGATCAACCAGCTGAATGGAGGAATGTCACTTTCACTTCATCAGTGTTTTCATCTTTCTCCAGAATAAATGCGAGTCACTATTGTCATAAACAGCAGTTACATACCCTCTAATTTCAGCAAGTGGGTGCTAATATTACATTATCCTGAGGAACTGAACAATGACCCTTGTGTTCTTTTCAAAGTGTCCCAAATTGTTTTCTGCACCTGGCACAAACTTTAGCAAATTTTGGCATTTCAGAAAATAATTTACACATCCATTCTGAAACAGTTCTCAATCCCTTCTTATTAGAAGTATGAGTAGTCTTTTTAAGTGGGTTGAAGCAATGCAACATCACTTTCCTCCATCTTTATTCTTATTTACTTCTCTAAACCAATTTAAACACCAGCCACTGCCAACACTGCTCTAAACCAATTTAAACACCAAAGCAGGCTCGGACTGGTCTGCTGGGGAGTCGAGGAAATAATTCCCTTTAGACTGGGCTGAGAAATGAGAGGAGCAAACACTGAGCTCTGATTAGAAGAGCCCATCATATGCTCCTCTGACACATGGGGAGCAGCAGCAGCTTTGTGGGCTGTGCCTTCTTTTCTCTGCCTGGCTGGGTGACCGAGGCCTCTTCTTGTGAGTACACTGTTGCTCCCAGTCTGCTGGGTCTCTCTCTCCCAGCACCCCTTCTCCAAGTTGTTGTTTCTCCCTGCTCCCAGCACACATTTTCCTAGTCTGATACTGTACTTAAACACTCTGCTTTTTCAAATGTGACACAAATGATCCAGGGTCAGGTTAGGTTTGAGTAGGCTTTTTCACTTAAGGCTTTAAGTGAAAAAGCCCACTCAAACCTAACCTGACCACTTGTAGTGGTGCATGGAAATGTAAAAGGCTGGCCTATTCAACACAATTGGAAGTGTTTTTTCACGTAGAGTATCTTTCAACTGCGCAGAAGTGGGAGGAGACGCTGTCTGTAAAATCTCGTCCCCAATCACACCTAAAGAGGAACGTGCATTCGTCTAATGAAGTGAACTGGAAAAAATATTGTTTTGTTGATTTTCCCAGATGTGTAGTGCTTCAATTAATACAATTTTCATGAATCACTCAAAACTGAAAGCTCTTGTAGCAGATGATCCCATTATGATCCCAAAATAAAACTCTGGATTTATTAACAACAGTCTGAACAATTTTTGAGATGTTTTTGAAAAATTACAAAAAAAATTCTTTTTCATAAAATCAAAATTTTGAGTTTGAAAATGTCACATTTTTATTCAAAAATATTGCTCTGTTATATATCAGATGAGACGTTGCCCAACTCTAGTTCAATTAACTGAGCTACAAATGCAATTTAAAAAATGTTGAAAGCAAAGTTTTTGGTAAAAAATTGCAGCTTTAAAGGCGTATAACTTCAAAACCAGTGCACATATCCACCTAAGATTCTGGGCTTTTCTTTACACCTATGGCAACATTTATTATACCAAATTTATTTGAAATTAGAGAATGCAGGGTAGAATTTTTTTCTAAAAATGTGTTGAATTGTTGTGGAATGACCCGGGAGGGAAGGGGCAAATGAGCATAGGCCATGTACAGTAGGAAAGGTCTATTTAAGTCCTGAGTTTCGCGTAAATATGCTTGATTTTACCCGTATAATTTGCACCAGCTACAGGGCAGATGTAAATGCTGACTGACAGTGATGACAGAAACGGCATAGTCTTTGTTTTATTAACTACGTGTATGCGTGTTAATAGCGCAGAACGTGTCTGCAAGTAAGATAGAAAATAAGTCATTGTATATACAGCATCTTTATTTTTTTTATGTAAAACAAATTGTCACGAGCCGCGGCGGTACTCACAGCCGCCGCGGCTCGCTTCTCATGCGCCCCAGCGTCCCGGCCGTCACCTTGACAGGCAGGCAGCCTGTGGGCTGATTAGGCTTAGTAACAGGCATTAGCCTGCAACTGTGTAGGTCAGGGGCAAGCCCTGATTGGCCCTGCTGGATACTAGTAAATTAACCTGCAGGAGTGTGTTCAACTGCTGATTGGTCTGTGTCTGTATTTAAGGCAATGAGGTCTGCTGCCTCATTGCCGGTTATAGCTTCTGTGCTCCAGTCTGCTGACCTGCTTGTTCCAGTTCCTGTATCCTGTTACCTACGTTTTGACTACCCGTGTTTGACCCTTGGCTTTGTATTGGACTTCGCTTGTGTTTCCTGTGACCCTGATCCCTGGCTCGTTTACCCGTTCCGCTTCTCTGACTGTGACCTTGTTCATCGATACTGATACCTGCTGCCGGCCTTTTGACCTCTGCGTGGACCTGACTCTTCTTGCCTGGGTTCTCCCCAGCCGGTACACACTTCACGACCCTCTGCCAGTCTGCAGCCCAGTCTGTCCCCACCATCAGGGGCTCCAGTGAACACCTGACTGACAGAGTAGACTCCGGGTTGTGTTGTGCCGGCTGGAGGAGTTCCTAACACAAATAAAATATTAATTTCTTATATTTTTAAATGTATATTTTTTATCAACCTTTATACTGTTAAGTGTTGTTCATTTATTTTATAATATAATTTTTTATGCCTTCTGATGTCACCTTATGTTGCACATATGCATGTGAGTATACCGCAGATTGTTCTTTCTGTCTGTGTATGGCAAGTATTGTTTAGGCATAGTGTTCTTACACACAGATTCAAATGGAAACGTATCTTGAGATATGCTTAGTCAGAACTATGTTCCTTGTTCTTTTTCTTTTCTTTTAGAAAAGTTTTTATATTTTCAAGAAAACAATATACAAAAACAAAATGTGATACAGTTCTGGTTTTAATTAAGTCGAAATCAGTGACCCTTTTACAAAGCCAAGTGGAGCTGAGTCTCGAAAACACAGGAACATAAACATTGGTGGGAGGGGGAGTGAAGGAAACGTTATTTTAAATTCAGGACCAGTTCATTTTCACCTACCGTGTGTTAGCCAGGTGTGGAAGGAGAGGGTGGCTCTACAAATGTATTAGCCTATACTGGTATGAACCCTTTATCGGGCCCTGCTTTATATTAAGTGAACCAAAAGTCTGCTACTGTTGTGTGTATATATATGAAACTTTGTATAAAAAATGTATCTAACATTATCTGCACCTGAAGGACACCCTCCATACCTGTGAGTATTTACAGGTTATCTAAACTGTGCCATCTTCCAGTGTCAGTCATTTTGAAATCACCAGCACAAAATTAAGCCATTTTCCATAAAACTGAGGGTT
Source organism: Mixophyes fleayi (assembly GCF_038048845.1). Lineage (NCBI taxonomy): Eukaryota > Metazoa > Chordata > Amphibia > Anura > Limnodynastidae > Mixophyes > Mixophyes fleayi. The sequence goes on from NC_134409.1 coordinate 100,701,426, forward strand.
TTCTGGCGAGTTTGAAAAGTGGAGATGTTGCCTATAGCAACCAAGCAGATTCTAGGTATCATTTTGTAGAATGTACTGCATAAATGATAGCTTCAAACCTGCCGGAAAACTCTCAGCTTGATACATTTGCCCCCAGGACTCTACAAAGTAAGTGCAGCACTTGATGGCACACATTAGCTGTCTGGTCAGAGGGTTTATACCATACATTCAGAGACTTGCTGCATACCCGCAGTTGTTACTATGCAACATAATGGTTTGATAGTATGGATCACATACCAGGGGTACACATGGTCAAGTAGTAAATGAAGATTAAATTATATCAAAAACACATTTGTTTAGTGGCACAATACACAAATTATTTTAAAGAGTAAGCATTTATAATGTTGATGTTTTGAAATACTACATACCTATGTATTGTATAATATTGTTCCTATGTTATTGCAATAATGGATCATTTCTGTTTTAATGCTTGCACAGTTCCGATGTTCATTTAAATAGTGAAAACTTTGAAATTTATTATATGAATTATCAATTTGTTAATAACCTCAGGACAAAGCATTTGTGGGAATATGATTCATTCATTCATTCAAAAACATTTCCTGGATCAGTTTTTAAGTGTTTCTATGACAGCTGCATCAACATTTCATAGCAATCTTGGCATTAGCAGAAGTCTTAAACCTGAGTATTATAGGTGGATCGGGAAGATATGTGCCTTCAATGTAGGAAAGCAAATCTAATTACTTTGCCGGTAAAATAATTTTCTGTGAGAAACCTCCGCATTGTGACTTCTGCACATACCGTGCCCTGGTCCGCCGACATCTAGGAAAAGGAGGAACATGTTGGGTTTTTAAATCACAGGGGGCTTATGGTTATTATTGCAAAACATTGCATTATTAAAAAACTATTGATAAATGGGCTACTTTGTAACCCACAGGGTTACCTTGACCATTCATATCTCTGCTATGTTTCAGAAAGAAGTTATGGTGTATCTTTATGAACCCATTACATTAACTAATTTGTACTTCCCTTGGACAATAGGGCAATAAAATGTAAAACAGATTAGCATACTAGCAGACCTCTTTCACTGATGTCACTTGGAGAGGGGGGCTTAAGCAAGGAAGTGAGTTTAAAAAGTAACAGAATGAGGTGCATGGTCTGGTATTGAAGCTTGCTGGACATGTTTTGGCTTGATCTCTTGCCTTCAGCTTAATCAGCTGTCATCAAGTGTATATTACTTTTAATCAGGGCAAATATATACCAGAAATCTGTTTACAGATTGTGACAGAATGGACCGCCTATGCCACCCTGTCTGTTGTTGCTGGGAACCGGCTGGGCTTACTTTGCCACCGTTCCCTTTCGTTATCCCAAGTGCACCCTCCAGTCGCAGTAGGAGGGACTTACAATGCTGCCACCACTGGACTCCTTACCGGCATCCAGAACCGGGTTTCTTCTGAGTAACAGATGCTGCGGGTGTACCTGGGCTGGTACCCCTGACCTCTTCCTATGGATCAGGGTTGCTGTGGGTGGATCCCCCCTGACCTATAACACTGGCCAGAGCTGCTGGTAGGGGCAGAGTGGTGGTACTGGGTGCTGGTCCAAACCTCAGAACAGCTGGGAATGGATTAGAGTTGGGTTTAATCTGTTGGTCACAGGAATCAGCATGGAGAAGTTTCCAAGCAGGTCTTTGAAACAAGTGATGTTTATTTGCTCTTCATTGGTTAAACATACCAGTGATCAGGTCAGATGAAACAAGAACAACAACTTTTAATACAAAACAGAGCCTTTTTTTATACACATTTGGAGACTAGTCTTAGCAGGAGGTAATCCATCCTCCTGTCCCTTTAACCAATCTGGGTTCATTCATGCAGCTTGCACGTGAATCAGCCCAGAGAGGTTTAACACCTTTAACATTGCTTCTAGTGGCAGGGGGGAATATGCTTCCCCCCCCTGTACACGAGCTGCCAGGGAGAGGGGAGCTCAGCTCACTCTCCTCCCCTGGTGCCTCTGTCTGGAGCGAGAGATTTATCTTTTAAATCTCCCCCCCCAAAGTTACTTCCAGGGACCCTGCTCCGTCTGGCTCTGGTCTCTTGCCGACAATAGTACCATGTTAGAGCAGCCAGATCCCGGGGCAGCAGTCCCTGCCATGTCGCTAGTTGAAGCTCTTTGAGCTCCAACTTGGGAATATTAAAGTAATTTTATCATTTACCGATAAAACACTGTCCAATGTGATTATTGTGGTTCCAATGGGCGGACATCCCTTCTCGCATTGTTCATATTGCACTGATGTGATTTTGATCCCTACAATATATCAGAGGTATCATTTGATGTTAAATTATTGCTACATTGTTGCTGTCTTCTTTTCCCTTTTCCAGGTGTTACACGGTTGGGATCTAGTTCCACCACCTCCCCACATGTTACCCACTTTCCTCTGTGGCAAATGCTCTGACCCCATTCTACATGTTAGTTCAGTTTTTTTTCTCTTTTTTTCCTTTGAACCCTTCCACCCTGACCTCCCTACCCCCAGATAACTCACACTAAACGTCTCAAGAATAGAACAGGCTCATTAGATAAAGCTTTTTCCTTTCAGGTCCCATAGTTCATGGTTCGGTTTAATTCTTTGAATGTTAAGGGACTAAATTCCCCAAATAAACGTTGCTTTGCGCTCACTACATTCCACAGACGCAGAGCAGATGTTATAGCCCTTCAAGAAACACATTTTTCGTCCCGTGCCCCCCCCCCAACTGAGAGACCCAAGATATCCCCTGGGATACTTTGCTAATGGCCCATTCAAAAGCAATGGTGTGGCTGTGTTGTTTAGTGTCCGTGTCTGCTTCAACCTGCAATTAAAAATAGAGGACAAATCTGTATGATTTATAATTCTGGTTGGACTTCTAGAGGATAAACAGGTGACCTTAGTTTCCTTATATGCCCCTAACTCCTGTCAAATCCCCTTCCTTAAGTCACTATGTGAGGAGGTACAGAAAGTACATAGAGGCCACCTGGTCGTGATGGGAGACTTTAATTTGACCATAGATCCCAAAATAGATAAGTCTAGGCCACTAAGGTCGATGAGTCCTAACCCAACCCTTGGACAGCTTTTCCTAAACTAGAAGCAGAATATGACCTCTATGATATTTGGCGGATCCAATCTCCAAATATATGGGACTATACCTATCACTCTAGTGTACACAACACATACTCTAAAATAGATATGATCTTGACAGATGAATGGACACTACAACACACCAATACAGTTAATATACTCCCTATCACATGGTCAGACCATGCACCGATAGAGTGGACCTGGAATCTGAATCTTACTAAAATTCCCCTGAGACCTTGGCGGATGCCGGCCTATCTACTTGGAATCCAGGCTTGATCTGTCGGAAGCACTGACACAATATATTCAGATGAACAACCCAGAGGATACATCTCTTTCCACTCACTGGTGTGTACTGAAAGCAGTCCTGTGAGGCTCAGCTATCCAAATAGGCGCTCGCTCTAAAAAGCAATATCTTTTTCGTCAACAAACGCTTGAGTCTACTCTAAACACTCTAGAATTACAGAACCAGACGCGCACCTCTAAAGCCCTCCAAAAAGAAATAAATGATGTTAGAAAACAGCTCAATACACTTCATATCCCGAATGAAATCAGCCCTCACTGAATTGTGTCAGAAATTCTATTCTACGGGCGAAGGAGCCAGTCGGCTTTTAGCCCGTAAACTTAGAGGTAAACAAGCCAGAAACCGAATAAAAACTCTACACGACCTTAAGGGTGATAAGATTCACAATCCCGCAAACATAGCAAATCAATTCGCTAAATATTACTCTATGACTTTATAACTTACAGGATGACAAAGATACGGTGCAACCATCAGAACTTTTCATATGTATTTTCCTCCATCAGCTTAACCTCCCCTTGTTAGATGTAGATAGTGTGGAGCGGATTAATCTCCCTTGGTCTCAGCGAGAGGTTGAAGAAGTCATCAAGCGTCTCCCTAGTGACATGGCCCCTGGTTCGGATGGCTTTGTGAATGCCTTTTATACAACATTTAGGTCAGAGCTGGCCCCGCTTCTCACCAATCTCTATAACAATGTTTAATGGGAGGTAGCTTCCCAGCTGAGATGTTGGAGGCGCAAATAATAACAATTCCCAAACCTGGTAAGGACCACACCGACTGTAAGAACTATAGACCCATAGCGCTACTCAACACTAACCTAAAAATTTATGCTAGGTTGATAGCTGACTGTCTGAATCCTCTGTTACCACAGTTGATCCATCCGGACCAGGTGGGCTTCATATTGGGTCACCAGGCGTCAGATAACACGTGCCGCGTTTTGGATGGAGTGGACCTCTTGTCTGAGAATGGAGAGGAGCTTGTTATGCTCTCTCTAGATGCAGAGAAAGCATTTGATAGGCTCCATTGGCTTTATATGAAAGAAGTAATACTTAAATTTGGTATACAAGGATATATACTACACTCTATATTAGCCCTATATAAGGGACCTTCTGCGAGGGTATTTAGTAACGATATCCTATCATCCCCTTTTCCTATCACTATTGGAACAAGGCAGGGGTGTCCCCTTTCTCCCCTGATGTTTGTCATGGCTATAGAACCCCCTAGCACATACAATTAGACAGGCTTCTCATTACCCGGGTATTACTTTCACTCCTATACACACAAACTATTTTTATTCGCATATAACGTATTCTTATTTGTTACCCGTCCGGAGACCTCGCTGTCAACCTTGAAATGCATTTTAGACGATTATAGTTCTGCCTCGTTTTACAAATTGAATATCACTAAATCTGAGGCCCTCCATATCAATATACCGCAATCCTCACTATCATTCTTGCAAAATAAATTTCCATTTTTCTGGGTAAAGTACTCTCTGCCATATTTGGGTATACATATTCCTCCTACCCTATCTATGGTATTTGAAATCAATTTTGCCCCGAATTTTCTCCATCTCTTCTCCCTAACCAAGAATAGGTTTAACTTCGAGGTCTCCTGGCTGAGTCGTATAACCGTCTTTAAAATGATGTTACCCAAACTCATGTATATTTTTCGTACTATACCTTATATTGTACTTAAACGAATGATGGCCCGCTTCTATGCACTAATGATGACATTTGTGTGGCGACAGAAACGCCCCATTCTCTCCCACAATCGTATGGCCTTATCTAAACAACATGGTGGGAGTAAGCTATCCATCTTAATACCAAGAAGCTTGCATATTGAGCCACCTGCGGTATTGGGTACTACCCAAAACCGCTAAGCCATGGGTGGATACTGAGAAGGCCCTGTGCCCTAGCTATCCTCTGCTGGACCTTCTCTGGACTCCCAGGTCTGCCCGCCCTTTAGCTGTCTATAAATTATGGTCCATCTCAGATGCCATGCAGGTGTGGGACAGGATTATTGGGTTGCATACCAATTTTGCACTTCAATCCCGTAATCTCTCCCTTCAAGCGGTTTGCCAACTCATTCCAGATTTAAATCTTGCCGCCTGGAAAGATAATGGGATTGCTTCCTTATCAGATTTGTTTGCCCAGAGCCTTTTTCTTCCCTTCTCTCTCCTCCAGGATCGTTACAGCTTGCCTTTATCAGAGACATATAGGTACTTGCAAGATAGGCACTGGGTGAGAACTGTCTCTAAGACCCCCTACTCTCTCATCTTGTTCCCACTGCCTGTTTTGGATAGACTGACAAAGGGTGGTAGTAGAGGCGGAATAACGTTCTGGTATCATTACATCTACTCCTTGATCCCTTCCACCAAAACCCCTGCACAAATTCGGTGGGAAACGGATGTGAACCTAACCTTCACTGCGCAACAATGGGAAAAAAATGTATGTAAATTCTCATCGTATGTCAAAATGCATCAATTATACAGAGATGCAGGTCAAACTTATCAATCGGCTGTATCTTACCCCGGAGCGGTTACACAAGTTCTGGCCAAGTCAATCAAAATTTTGCTGGCGCCACTGTGCTCAGATAGCCGATATTTTTCACGTCTTCTGGACGTGTCTGGTGCTTCAGCCGCTCTGGGGCGAGGTATTTGCCTTGATCTCAAATGTCTTAAACACCACTGTTGCTCCAGACCCCGCACTAGCTCTTCTCCATATATACCCGACTTCCATTCCAAAGCAGGATCGCTACCTCCTGGGGCACATATTGATAGCCGCTAGAGCGACAATAGCCCAAAGCTGGAAGTCCCATGTCTCCCCCACTATTACCCGAATCATCTCCAAGATTCAGTCCAGCTTTGAGATGAAAACAATAGACATGCCCTATTCCTCATCTGCATTAGCCCCCATCATAAGATGGTTTAGGTGGCGTGAATATATCACAGAAGGTCCTGGGGCTCCTCGGAATACCCCTGACTATCCACCAGCCCACTCTCCAGCGGCCCTCATAGAGTCCCCCCAGCCCATTGAACAGACTTCATCACCTGTCACCCCTCCCATGTTGGAAGCGACTCCAGACTGTAAAAATGAGGGTTAACGTGTTTTGTTGTATTTCTGCATTCTTTTAAATGTATATTGTTGACATTGTGAGCTTTATTTCAACCGAGTGACCCCCCCCCCCCCTCTGCGTGGGGATCCCTTGTGTGTTTCCCCTTGTATGATTCTTCTCCTTTTCTTTTTTTCTGTACCCCATATACTTTTGAAAATGTTGAATAAAAGTATTGATGCAAAAAAAAAACCCAACAACATTAGAAGCAGAGTATATACACATTTTATTTTAAGTGATAAATCGCAACCAAATAAGTTATCATAGGCCACTGCAGTTGTTACAATGACCCATTGTTAACTTGTCTTAAGGGAAAATTTTGTATGTCACCTGCAATCCCCATTATTACTAAATATATCTCTGGCTGTCCTTGTCTACAGAAGGGAAAAACAAAACAAAATTAGTATTAGAAACAACAAAACATTTTCATTTCTTTACTTTCAACAAATACAAAAAAAACAAAAATCAGACTGTATTCTTTCTTTCCTTGATGGCAACTATTTCATATGCAGGAAAATTCCCTAGCAACAGTTATCTACAATCTTTTGTATTGTTCTAAGGCTCATAGCCTCATTGCAGTCAGGGTCAATTAACTAAGACTATTTGTCTTGACACAATGAATATCTCTCACCTACTGAATAGCACCTACATTGAAACCTTATTTTTTCTTCTAGGATTTCGGAATCTAAGCCATTACATGGACACAACAAATTTCTTTTATACACTTCCTTTCCCTGGCTGCACTTTATGAATGGAATAAAAACAAAAGTTTCTTCAGACTGTTTGAAAAACTTGTCTTTTTTTTCTATTGCAGGGTTTTATCCTAAATGCAATCACACACTATACATAAACACAAAAGAAAATATACATTTAAGTTACTCATCTTTAAAACTGAATAGTTACACACTTAATACAGATTATCAGTTACATTTGCTATTTTTATAAGTTGTTTTTTTTATTTTATTATTTGGTTTTATACTTCTCTACGCTCAGCAATGCCATTTTCACAAATATTTTTATCACTAACCTTACTCAATACATCTTGATAAATATCAACCATGAGAAAGGGTTTCACACATTCATCGGTCATCTTGACCCACTGATCACAGTATACCATTGTATACTTACCTTTACTGTATGCCACTGCATACTTACCTTACAATCTCTACTCACAAACACAGACCCTACTTTGACCTGTATGTCGGTCATATCAGTCATCTCACACGTTTGTTTAGCATCCATGTAGAAACCGAATCCTCAATGCTTCGTAGTGCAAAATTCCTGTGCGAATTTTGTGGTGGCCATGGACAAATTCTGTAAGATGCGTCCACTTCTTCTCTACTGTGTGGTACTAAACAATACACGCGACTATCGGCGTACCCAGCGAGGTCCCTAACACAGACACTTTCTACTGAACTGACGATAATATTAACACTTCATAGCATAAAACAATATCCCGCCTATCCAGAGAGGTCCCTGTTGAGTACTATACCACTGGTAACACTAAGTATTAACTAATACCAGCCTTGTCATTGTACCTCCTCAACCATCTACAGTTGACACAATCGTGCGTCCGATCGCGCAGCCTACAGATACTAAGCTATCTGTAGCCTCTACGATAGCAATTGGGACTACCTATTTACACTGTATACCTTGTATACTACCTATTCACTGTATACTACCTTAATTCACCGTATACTACCTTTATTATTAACCAGTACTTTCACAATGACACATTTTACATACACATACACCTTTGTTTTCTGCACAGAAAAATACTTTCCAAAATGGTTGTAATAACTTCTCAGAGGTTTTAACAATTCATTTCACTATAAAATACAACAGGACTATCTATCAACACAACTGCTTAAACATGCGGAAACACAGGAACACATATGCGTATCCTAAGCAAGCAAACCACGTTTAAATCACAACAATGACATGAAAAAAAAGTTTTTCTTTCTTTTCCCTAAGTTCTCACTAGCACCTCATAGATTACACAAAGCTGATATTCGATTTAGCAACACTAGATGATATTAAGGCATAGAAATATTTGCGTCCTCACCCGTATATGACGTCCCACCCTTTGTTCGTAAATAGAAATCCGTAGGTTTTGCGAATCCTTGAGCAATATAGTGCCTTTTTCGAGCCCCCAAATTATTAAAGTAATTTTATTGCTACCAATAAAACACTGTCCAATGTGATTATTGTGGTTCCAAAGCACAAAGATATTTAATTGCAAATTATAGTAGTATTTACAGCAAGTCATTATTACGCATAAAATATATTACAATAAAGCAGGAAAGTATAAAAACACTGAATACATCACATTTTCCTTTCTAGTGCTTCACCCAGGCCCAGGATATATCGTCATGGTCATATGTAGTCAGGAACAGAGAGGGAGAACAATGGGCCAGCGTGCGTATATACAGTTTCAGTATAGAAAAAACTACTGGTGATGTCACTATGTAAACAAGCATCATGTCTAGGGGTCTTCATTGGCTCAGGGTTAATGGTGTTCCAAACTGGTCATAGGTTAATTCAACGGATTTCTCTGGGAAGGTGTGATCACCTTCCCCCAACAGCTGAAAACATGTGCTTCTCAAGGAAACTGACCCAAACCAGTTCTAAACAAACTTAAAACTGTCACTCACCGGACCGTGAGTGCCTCTTCCCGGACATTTAGGAACCGTGGCCGTCCACCATCCTGAGGGTCTGCGCATGCGCAGCCCTTTTCTATACTTCAGTGTATACTCCTTTAACTTAATTGGCAGATCAGGCAACCTCCCTATATTAAGCACCTGTGGTCACCACCACGTTGCCTGATCTTGGAGTCTCATTCCTCATGAGTCTCTGAAGGTGTTCCTGTATTACTTGTGTATTCAGCGCTGCTGATTCCTGTGGTTTCCAAACCACTTCTACTACTGTGGTTCCATACCACTTCCACCATCAACTGTATCATCAGGACTGTTTGCTGATTCCTATCCGCTGCCTCCGTGCACTACAGTCTTCTACACCACTTCAACGTTATTTTTATATCAATGTGACTGTTTGCTCATTGCTATCCGCTGCCTCCGTGCACTCCAGCTTTTACCTCACTCACCTGCTTCTCATCAAGTCTGTTTGCTGATTTCTATCCGCTGCCTCCGTGCACTACAGTCTCCTGCTTGCAACTCGCCTGTGTTCAACATCGTGACTGCCAGCTGACTACTATCCGCTGCCTCTGTGCACTACAGTCTCCTGCTTGCAACCCGCCTGTGTTCAACATCGTGACTGCCAGCTGATTACTATCCGCTGCCTCTGTGCACTATAGTCTCATCTCATCTTTGCTGTGACTTCCTCGAGACTGCCGCTTTCATTACCATCTGTTACACTTCGTGATCAACAGCTCCTGCCCTGCGCTGCACTCCTGTTTCCCATCGCTGTTGGTTCCTGTGGTTGCTACTGGTTACCCCCGTGTGCCGCTGAGTCCTGCTGCGGTGGTCAACGCTATCGTCCATCTCCTGCTGATCCACTCTCCACGCCTTCACGTGTTCCACTGGTCTCTACCCTTCTGTCAGCATTGGATTTGTATCTTATCTACTACCCTCTGCTGGATCATCTCCATTCTCCTGGGTCCCCTATGAGTCCAGTTCCACGTGTTGCTGACTCCTGTGGATTCGTGTCCCTGTTGGTCTACTCACCTGTGCGCTGCACCTGCTAGACCGCTGCTTCACCTATCCAGGGACTTCCTATCCAGTCGGCCTCCAGCCGCTCAGGTACCGCTGCAATCCCATCTGACTGCTACTGCTGAACCACGGTATGCATACTTCTCATTGACTGTGCTGTGTATTGCATATCTTGCTGGACTGTGTTTGGTTCTCTCTGGAGTCTGCTATCCGCTGAGTCTATTGCCATCATTGACTGTGTTATCATTGTGCTGGACTACTTCAAGAGACTTTCTAGATTGCAGACCTGATCAGTCATTTACATATATATATATCTATATTGTGCATATTACTGTGGATCGTGTATAAGGTGCCTGTGTATATCCTGTGTTGCAGTCTTCCCCCGTGCACCTCCTCACATATATATTCAGTGGTACAACTTGCTGATGTCAGACCACTGATCCCTGTTTCCAGTATCACCTGTTCCATTATCCTTTCACATAGCAGTGGTACAACTCGCTACCGCAGACCACTGACTACCTGGATACCTCCACTTGGATTCCATTCCTTCACTCAGACAGCGGTACAACTTGCTACCCGCAGACCGCTGACTCTCATCACCTCCTTGTTTCTGTTGGACATTCCTCCTCACCATAGCAGTGGTACAACTTGCTATCGCAGACCACTGACTACCTTCACGTGTCCTTGTCCATACAGTTCCTTGTGTATCATTACCTCATTATTACCAGTGTTGCTAGTCATAGACTTTCCTGAGCATCTCATCGGCCATCATTTCATGTTCCGTGATCACCCAGCTACCAGAGTACCCTATTACCATCTACATTGCTCTGGTAAGCCTACCATCTGGTGATCCCTGGGTAAAGACTCCTAGTGCCCGTGACAGTAAGATCAGGCCATGACAGACCCAGATGTGGAACCTACCGCCAAAGAGATGCTGCAACATCTGGTTAGCCGTGTGGAGCAACAGGATGCCCGCCAACAGCTGTTACTTCAGTGTTATCAGTCATTAACCTCCCAAGGAACATCTGGACAGACTGTGACAGCTACTACTGAAGCTCCTGTGCTTTCCTCCGTTTCCCCATTGCCATCCCAGGTGTTTATAGCTTCCACGCTTCACCTGCCTACTCCGTCAAAGTACGATGGAGACCCCAAAACTTGTAGGGGTTTCCTTAACCAATGTTCAGTCCATTTTGAGCTCCAACCTCAAAATTTTTCTACCCATCGTTCCAGAGTGGCCTATCTTATCTCTTTGTTTTCAGGACAAGCCCTGGCTTGGGCCTCCCCTCTGTGGGAGAGGAACGATCCAATATTACAAGATAGTGCCAAATTCATTTCTACATTCCGAAGTGTGTTCGATGAACCAGGTCGTGTGACCTCCGCTGCTTCCAGCATCCTCCGTCTGCGACAAGGATCTCATACTGTAGGCCAGTACGTCATTCAATTTAGGATCTTAGCCTCTGAACTTCAGTGGAACACTGAAGCCCTAGTTGCCGCCTTCTGGCAGGGGCTTTCCGATAAAATTAAAGATGCACTGACTACCCAAGAGCTTCCTTCGTCACTTGAAGATTTGATCTCTCTATGCCATCGTGTTGATATGAGATTTCGTGAAAGAGAGGCTGAGAAAACGACTTCTGCTAAAGCACCTTTTCGCTCTAACCCTCAATTTCGTCCAGTGTCACCCGCTGTGATTCCCATGGAGATAGGACGTTCCAAGTTATCTTCTGAGGAGAGGAAACGAAGAGTCAAGAATAGACTCTGTATCTATTGTGCTGATTCCACTCATGTCCTCAGCTCCTGCCCTAAGAGATCGGGAAATGCCAGGCCCTAACTAGTTCTGGAGAGGTGAAGTTAGGGTCCCTGGAGTCCTCTCCATCGTCTATGAAATCTAAAGTCTGCGCTTTTGATGTGACTATTTCCTTTGCTACCAAGACCTTTGAGTCACAGGCATTGATTGATTCCGGAGCAGCAGGAAATTTTATTTCCAAATCGTTAGTTAATCAATGGTCTCTACCCATGATTACCTTAAAAACTCCCATTACTGTGACGGCTATCGATGGATCACGTCTCATCAACGGTCTCATCACCCAGAGTACGTCTCCAGTAACCCTTCAGATTGGTGCTCTGCATCATGAAGAGATATCGTTTTTAATTCTTCCTGTTACGACAAGTCCGATTGTCCTAGGCCTTCCATGGCTTCAGTGTCACTCTCCCCAGATTGACTGGCGCACCCCTCAAGTCACGTCTTGGGGGCCTGAATGTCACCATCATTGCCTTTCCCAAGTCATTCCTCTCAAGGTACAGCAAGCTTCCATCTCAGCTATTTCACCGGGACTCCCTCCTCAATATGCTTCATTTACCGATGTTTTTGATAAAGCTCAGTCTGAACGTCTTCCTCCTCATCGTTCTTGGGATTGTCCGATTGATCTTCTTCCTGGCAAGACTCCTCCCAGGGGCCGGGTCTATCCACTCTCGTTACCTGAAACTCAAGCTACTTCTGAATATATACGGGAGAACCTCCAGCGTGGGTTCATTCGACCTTCCACCTCGCCCGCTGGAGCTGGGTTCTTCTTTGTCAAAAAGAAGGATGGATCATTACGCCCTTGTATAGATTTTCGTGGACTCAATGCCATTACTATCAAGAATCGGTATCCCATTCCGTTGATCACTGAGCTATTTGACCGCATCAAGGGAGCCCGTATTTTTACTAAGTTGGATCTTCGTGGTGCCTACAATTTAATCAGAATCCGTTCCGGTGACGAATGGAAGACGGCGTTTAACACCAGAGACGGGCATTACGAATATCTGGTAATGCCTTTCGGGCTATGTAATGCCCCCGCTGTTTTTCAGGGCTTCATCAATGAGATTTTTCGGGACTTATTATATGTATGTGTCGTCGTCTACCTGGACGACATATTGATTTTTTCACAGGACCTGCCTTCTCACCACCAACATGTGGCAGAAGTCCTCTCCAGGCTACGGAAAAATTCATTGTTCTGTAAATTAGAAAAATGTTCATTCGAATTACCCCAGATTCCATTCTTGGGGTATATTGTTTCCGGAGTTGGTCTGAAGATGGATCCTGACAAAGTAAATGCTGTACTACATTGGCCCCAGCCAACTACTCTTCGTGCCATCCAGCGTTTTTTAGGTTTTGCCAATTACTATAGACGCTTCATTCAAGACTTTTCTTCCATTGCATCTCCTATTGTGGCCCTGACTCGAAAAGGGGCTAATCCTAAGCAATGGTCTACTGAGGCTATTCAAGCCTTTCAAACATTAAAAGAGTCCTTCTCTTCGGCTCCAATCCTTCGTCAGCCTGATGTGACACTCCCCTTTTTTCTAGAAGTAGATGCCTCTAATGTGGGCTTAGGAGCTATTCTCTCCCAACGCTCGGAACAGCAAAAATTCCACCCTTGTGCCTTCTATTCTCGGGGTCTCCTACCCGCAGAGAAGAATTATACCATCGGAGACAAGGAATTACTGGCTATCAAAGCCGCATTAGAGGAATGGAGATACTTGTTGGAGGGAGCTCGCCATCCGGTGACGATCTTCACGGATCATAAGAACTTGTCATATCTCCAGTCTGCCCAATGCTTGAACCCTCGTCAAGCAAGATGGTCTCTTTTCTTTTCCCGTTTTGAATTAATAATTACCTTCAAACCAGCTGCCAAGAACAAAAAAGCTGATGCCTTATCTAGAGCCTTTGTTACGTCCTCTGATATAGAAGAGGTTTCCAACCACACCATTCTAGACCCCAAATGTATCTCACTGGCTGCTTCATCCACCAAAACGCTACCATTTGGGAAGACCCTCGTGCCTCCTACTCTAAGGAGGAAAATCCTTTCGTGGTTCCATGCCTCTCGTTTTTCTGGACACGCCGGTGAACACAAGACTTTTGAGATCCTCTCTCGAAGTTACTGGTGGCCTTCAATGAGGAGAGACGTCAAAGAGTTCATTGCTTCCTGTGAATTATGTTCGCAATTCAAATCCTCCCGCAGAACCCCAGCAGGGTTGCTGCGACCACTACCCATTCCGTCCAAACCATGGACCCATATTAGTATGGATTTCGTTACTGACTTACCACCTAGTAAGAACCATAACACTATTTGGGTGGTAGTGGACAGATTTTCGAAGATGGCTCATTTCATCCCTCTGTCTGGTTTGCCTTCCTCGTCTATCCTGGCTGAACATTTCATTAAAGAGATCTTCCGTATCCATGGATGTCCATCTGAGATTGTGTCTGATAGAGGAGTACAATTCGTGTCCAGATTCTGGCGAGCCCTTTGTAAAACCTTGGGCATACGATTAGCACTCTCATCTTCTTACCATCCACAATCCAATGGACAAACCGAACGTGTCAATCAAGATCTTGAGACTTTTATAAGGATATTTTCATCAGCCAATCAAGACAACTGGGTAGAGTTACTCCCTTGGGCTGAGTTCGCCCATAACAACATGTACCATGAGTCATCATCCAAAACTCCATTCTTTGTGGTCTACGGTCACCATCCGTCTTTTCCGGAATTTCCTGCCCTCCCGCCCACCCAAGTTCCTGCGGTGGAAACGGTTTGTCAGACCTTTAAAAATATCTGGTCTCAGGTCAGAACCTGTTTAAAGAAGACATCTGTCAAATATAAATCTTTCGCTGATAAGAAGAGGCGGGCTATTCCACCACTAAAAATTGGAGATCGTGTCTGGTTATCCACAAAAAATATTCGTTTGAAGGTTCCATCCATGAAATTCGCCCCTCGTTTTATTGGTCCATATAGGATCATTCAAGTTATCAATCCAGTATGTGTGAAACTCCTTCTTCCTAAGAGTCTTCGGATTTCTAATGCCTTCCATGTATCTTTGCTCAAACCTCTTATTATCAACCGTTTTTCAACTCCTCCCTCAGCTCCGCAGCCAGTTCAAGTTCATCAGGAGGAGGATTTTGAGATTACCGAGGTACTAGATGCAAAAATTTCGCGAGGAGTCCTCCACTTCCTCGTTCATTGGAAGGGCTTTGGTCCTGAGGAGCGCTCTTGGATCAAAGCTGAAGATCTTAATGCTCCTGCCCTTTTGAAGAAGTTTTACTCCAAAAATCCGGACAAGCCCGGTTCCAGGCGTTCTGTGCCCACCTTTAAAAGGGGGGGTACTGTCACTCACCGGACCGTGAGTGCCTCTTCCCGGACATTTAGGAACCGTGGCCGTCCACCATCCTGAGGGTCTGCGCATGCGCAGCCCTTTTCTATACTTCAGTGTATACTCCTTTAACTTAATTGGCAGATCAGGCAACCTCCCTATATTAAGCACCTGTGGTCACCACCACGTTGCCTGATCTTGGAGTCTCATTCCTCATGAGTCTCTGAAGGTGTTCCTGTATTACTTGTGTATTCAGCGCTGCTGATTCCTGTGGTTTCCAAACCACTTCTACTACTGTGGTTCCATACCACTTCCACCATCAACTGTATCATCAGGACTGTTTGCTGATTCCTATCCGCTGCCTCCGTGCACTACAGTCTTCTACACCACTTCAACGTTATTTTTATATCAATGTGACTGTTTGCTCATTGCTATCCGCTGCCTCCGTGCACTCCAGCTTTTACCTCACTCACCTGCTTCTCATCAAGTCTGTTTGCTGATTTCTATCCGCTGCCTCCGTGCACTACAGTCTCCTGCTTGCAACTCGCCTGTGTTCAACATCGTGACTGCCAGCTGACTACTATCCGCTGCCTCTGTGCACTACAGTCTCCTGCTTGCAACCCGCCTGTGTTCAACATCGTGACTGCCAGCTGATTACTATCCGCTGCCTCTGTGCACTATAGTCTCATCTCATCTTTGCTGTGACTTCCTCGAGACTGCCGCTTTCATTACCATCTGTTACACTTCGTGATCAACAGCTCCTGCCCTGCGCTGCACTCCTGTTTCCCATCGCTGTTGGTTCCTGTGGTTGCTACTGGTTACCCCCGTGTGCCGCTGAGTCCTGCTGCGGTGGTCAACGCTATCGTCCATCTCCTGCTGATCCACTCTCCACGCCTTCACGTGTTCCACTGGTCTCTACCCTTCTGTCAGCATTGGATTTGTATCTTATCTACTACCCTCTGCTGGATCATCTCCATTCTCCTGGGTCCCCTATGAGTCCAGTTCCACGTGTTGCTGACTCCTGTGGATTCGTGTCCCTGTTGGTCTACTCACCTGTGCGCTGCACCTGCTAGACCGCTGCTTCACCTATCCAGGGACTTCCTATCCAGTCGGCCTCCAGCCGCTCAGGTACCGCTGCAATCCCATCTGACTGCTACTGCTGAACCACGGTATGCATACTTCTCATTGACTGTGCTGTGTATTGCATATCTTGCTGGACTGTGTTTGGTTCTCTCTGGAGTCTGCTATCCGCTGAGTCTATTGCCATCATTGACTGTGTTATCATTGTGCTGGACTACTTCAAGAGACTTTCTAGATTGCAGACCTGATCAGTCATTTACATATATATATATCTATATTGTGCATATTACTGTGGATCGTGTATAAGGTGCCTGTGTATATCCTGTGTTGCAGTCTTCCCCCGTGCACCTCCTCACATATATATTCAGTGGTACAACTTGCTGATGTCAGACCACTGATCCCTGTTTCCAGTATCACCTGTTCCATTATCCTTTCACATAGCAGTGGTACAACTCGCTACCGCAGACCACTGACTACCTGGATACCTCCACTTGGATTCCATTCCTTCACTCAGACAGCGGTACAACTTGCTACCCGCAGACCGCTGACTCTCATCACCTCCTTGTTTCTGTTGGACATTCCTCCTCACCATAGCAGTGGTACAACTTGCTATCGCAGACCACTGACTACCTTCATGTGTCCTTGTCCATACAGTTCCTTGTGTATCATTACCTCATTATTACCAGTGTTGCTAGTCATAGACTTTCCTGAGCATCTCATCGGCCATCATTTCATGTTCCGTGATCACCCAGCTACCAGAGTACCCTATTACCATCTACATTGCTCTGGTAAGCCTACCATCTGGTGATCCCTGGGTAAAGACTCCTAGTGCCCGTGACAAAAACACAATGTAATTTTGATCATTCAATCTTTTATCTTCCATAACTAGTGATCGCAGGAAGCGATCGCAAAGCCGAAATGATCAGATTAGAGATGGTAATGTGCATATCAAAATGACACTAAACATGATACATTTCCTATATCCTGAGCCCTAGATACCTTTAATATATTATCATTTATGTATAAACAATCTAATACATTTTACTAATGAATAAATGTGGATTGGAACCTTAATAAATGTGCATTATTTACAAGTGTAAGTGCGAATGTAAATGTGTGTGTTATGAATCTGTGCGATTGCGTCATAACAAGTGGCATACTAATCGCAATCGCATGGTAAAACAATATTAATCAATTTGGTTTACTTCATCCAATTATTTGACTCCCACAGGACTTAGCTTCCTGTGACCCCCAGGAGGCGCTGCACCTCCCAGAAGTGTTTGATTGCAGGAGGCTGGTGTGAAGTCTCTCCGGAAGCCACTGAAGTTGGCTGCAGGGTGAAGGGGATCCAGGGTTGCCTCTGCAGCCCCAGCACAGAGTGACTACTCTTTACATTTAATTTACACATATACATTTTACATCTTACACTTAAAATACACATTCATACATTTAATACACCTAGTTACACTTTCGGCACCTAGCACCGGGAGTTAACCCCTCTTATGCTGCACGCCAGTTAACTACTGACACAAAAGCACCGACACAAAAACATTTACATTTATTTTTATTTTAATTACACTTTTACACAATGCCAGGGTTTAACCCTTCACATGCTGCAGCGCTGGGTGCTACCCAGCTAGTGCTGCAGCGCACATAAAAAAAAACATTTTTATTTAATTAAAAAAAAAACATTTAATTAACAGCATTTCAAGCGCAGGTGATTTTTATGCAGCCTCATCTCATCTTTCATTTCATAATCTCCCAAGAGAGGTCTGTCAGGTTCAGGTCTGATTCTCACCCCGCCGTTCCCCGTAGGTGGTCAATCCAGCCTGACTGACCACCCTAGGAAGAGTAAATAGTGAAGTTATACTCAGGACCTCAGTCATCAAGGAATGCAAAACGAGCAATGTGCGTTTTGTTTTTTTAAAAAAACTTACATACATCAGGGATATGCACATCTGTATTCAACAAGGAGCGAATCTAAAGATACGTCAGTTAATGAAAACAGGTCTAGGTCCACTCTGCGCTAACACTGCAAGATATGTCCAATACATATGTGGAATGTAATGTCACAAAAGAAGGCACAGAAAAAAAATATTCAGTGATTGTCACCTGTGTTATGTGCGTATTGTCGCTAACCAATAACGATTGTCAAACCTCAATTTGTGTTTCCAACGCACAAAGATTTATTCGCAAATAGTAGAATAATATGCTCAAGCGAAGTGATAATAAATACAGCTGTTACTTATCGCAGGCGCTCTGGATCCAGTGTGCAGTCATTCAATCCTGAAGTCTGGGGACAAGATGTCTGAACACTAGGGGCTAGATTTACTTTTAGGCGGGTTTGGCGGCGGTTTAGCCATCGCCGGATTTACTAAGGCTAAACCCGCCGTCCAAACGGCCAAAAATGATGTTTCCAAACCCGCCTCTGTATAAAGCGCCATGACGGTTTCAACAATGTTCTACATACAAACAGCCGGATTTACTATTAGGGGGTTTATAAAGCCGCCGGAAAACCGCCATTCAATAGACCAAAATGAAAGCGCTGCTTGTGAGCAGCGAGATTGTTCAAACAGTGTGCTGTTTGAACTATTTAGCCATTTCTAACATAAGAGAAAGAGCCATTTTGTGCAAAGTTTCCTCCTTTAGGATTGTATATGGGAAATGGGCAAACTGGCATGTAATTTGAGGTTTTTTTGGTTTTTTTTCCCATCCTGTATTATTGAATCCTATTTACTGATGTAAAGGTTTACCGGCCACTCCACATGCATTTAAAGTGCGTATGAATCTGGAATCTTTGCCTGATGTGGACGTAGTACCAATGTTTGTACTCATGTAAACCAGGTTCCTAGATATATTTGGTGGGGTGCTTATGTATGCAACTGTTAAGGTGTCTGATATTATCCTGGCTTGCTGTCTGATACATAATCTAGCTTTACATCAACTTACCCCACCGATTATTGCAGTACACAGTGAACAAGTAGGGGCCCGTGTCCCATTTGGTGATGTGCAGAGCACACAGGGGGAGGCAGATTTGAGACCGTCTCATTACAAACTACTTTAAATGTAAGTGCATACAATAAAAAACATATATTGGTTTTTGATTTTATGTCAGTGCAATGGTTTTATTAATGGAATATTTTAATAAAATTGGACCCTTTAAACAGAGGATAGTGTGTACTGTGAATGTTGCAATTGTTAAAATCCCTGTAAAGTGACAGTTATAGGTCAATGTGTACGTGAAATTAGTGCATCGTTTTAAAGAAAACAGTATACTCTTGTTTAATGGGAAGAAAAGAAAGAATGATATGAATGAAATATAACTGCATTTATTGCATTACAACATAATAAAAGAAAAAGTATAACGCTTACACAACACATTCCCCAAGAATACATTTTTTGCCCTAGCGCCGTCTTTTCGCTGGCATATCATTGTGCTTAGCCCCACTCTCTACCCTCCCTCGCCCACCCCTGGTGCGAGCACCTCTCCTTGGAGGAGAGCTATGTGTGGATCTGCTCGGCGTACTAGCAGTACTGGTGGAGGCCGATGAAAAAGGGGCCGGCAAGCGGGCAATCAGTTCCTGCTGGAGTTGGCCTGTCAGCTGGATAACATTGGCATTCCCCTCACGAACGGAGGAATGCATGGCGTCCACAGACCCAGACATTTGGGCCAGCTGCACATTCGTCTGCTCCAAAGCGCTTGCCAGCCGGTTTATTGCAGCAGGGATTTGGCTAGTGGAGCGGTGTATTCGCCTCAACTGGGCCGCAATGTGTGACATGTGGCCAGTTTGTCCATGAACAATGTCTGTTGCTGCTGGAATGCGCCAATAGACAGCGCCATTTCTCTGGCTGGGTCCATAGTTTCAGGTGCAGGTTGGTGGTGAGATGGTTCAGCAGGGCCAGGTGAAACTTCCTGGAGGCCAGACACAGGGGCATCCACTGTTACCAGGGTGATGGTCGTTAGATCCTCTGGCTCAGGGGACATTTCCAGGGACTCCGCCTGAGGTGGCTGGTATGAAGAGGGCCCTGTGTATGAAAAATGACGGTAAGTATATAGTATATAATATGTTTGTATATTGCATTCTGAACACTGGATAGGAAAGAATATTCTTTAGCAACTACAGATTCTTTCACAATGTTTGCATTCCTGATTTCTAGTCCTATGCTACCTGCTTAGGGATGCACTTATTATCCTTTTAATACCCATTATCATTTGGACTGTGTAGTACATGCTGGGTTATTTTGACTAAACTGCATGCTATAAAAAGTGGAGATGTTGCCTATAGCAACCAATCAGATTTTAGCTGTCATTTTGTTGAATGCAATAAATAAAGTAAAGGTATATTCTGATGGGTTTCTATAGGCAACATATCAGTTTAGTAAAATGTAGCCCTAACTTCTCATTGCAAACAATAAAAAGGAAAAAAAAACAACATTGACAGCAACATTTGCACAGAAAATCAAGTAACTCCATTATTTCTCTCCTAAACAGAAATCACGCACCTGCTTGCTCGTCTGTGCCCAAATCTCTCGCTGAAGGTGAAGGTGTAGGTCTGGCACTGGGACTGAACTGCGGTCCTGGCGATTCTGGATGTATTAGAAAAAGCATACAATGTATTTCCAGAAAAAAACAATTTCCAAATATACTGTTTATTGCACAAATGTGTTTGCAATTTTTGTTTTGTTTTTTCTATGAGAAAAAAAACCTTTACAAACTATTAGAGGCAAAAATACACTTTGAAAAACAAAAAAAAAAAAAATTAAGAAAAAACGTTTGCAAAGAGAAAAGCAGTTTTAAAAAGAGAAAAGCAGTTTTAAAAAGAGAAAAGCAGTTTTAAAAAGAGAAAAGCAGTTTTAAAAAGAGAAAAAAAATATAAATACTGTTAGAGTAAAATATGCAAATAACTCACCAACTACTTGTCCAAAAGAGGGCGAATCCGTGTCTTGGACGTTTATCCCCTCGACAATCTCTGCCGGCATTATCTGTCGCAGCTCCTCCTCGTACGTTGTGTACTCAATACGAAGAGGGGGGCCACCACCCGTGCGCCTGGTTGCCCTCTTTTCCTGGGCCATCTTCTCTTTCAGCCTCCTTTTTATATCCGAAAACCGCTTGCAGCAGTGCGCCACTGTTCTCTTTAGTGGGCCCACTGCGTTCACGGCATCACAGACACGCCCCCACAATTGGTGACGCCGCCTTAGAGGAGTCCGGGCTGCCAGGTTGCCTAGTATGACCTCATAACAGGGAACGATATTGTGCACCAACACACAATTCTCATCATGTGAGAAGCGCACATTCCTCCCTGTCTTGGTCTTCCTGCCCTGACCTGTCTCCTCAACCTCTCCCTCCTCTGACCCCTCAACCTCCATCTCCCTCTCCTCAGCCTGTTCTCCCCTTCTATCTCTGGACATAATGACAAATAAATGTCAAACACACAAAACACAGAAAGACTTACAAACACAAAAGACAAACTACACTAAGTACAGACACACTCTCAACACAGTCACACACAAGTAACACAGACAAAGGACAAGTCAAATACCAAAAAAACAATACAGAAAATAAAAGAGAAAATAAATGTACAAAACAGAAAAATACCACAGGACTACTCACACTTCAATCAGATATCGCTCCACCAATCCACCAAACTCCAACTCTCACCAACTCACAGCAAACCACTATCCTCCAAACTCCTCTCACAAAACTCCTCAAACCCCTATCAAAGAAAAAGTGTCAGGCCAGTGGTTTATATAGGGCTTGTGATGTCAAATCTCCTGACTTTGAAAATAGCTAATAGTAACAGGCCAGGAGACAGGTGTAATTTTCAAAAAAACCGCCTTTACACAAAAGCGCCGTCATTTAAAGCAAAAACGCCATGTTCTATTCAAAGCCGCCGGCGGCTTAGAGCATTACATCCCGCCGTGACATCGCCGGCGGCTTCAAATTGAAGCTGATATGCGCCCATTAGTAAATCCGGCTGTTTGCAATGCAAACCCGCCGGAAAACCGCTGCGATGCATGGCGGCTTCAAGCCGCCATGCATCACGCCTGATAGTAAATCTAGCCCTAGATGTGAAGCTGCTGCTTATATACACACAAAAATACAGTAACACAATGAAGATGGTATAGCTTGCATCTATTGGTCCAGGTCTCAGGAAGGTCCAAGGGGTTGTCAATCATTGGCTAGTTCATCCTAAGGAATCCAAAGGAGGGGGTCATCTCTCCAGGGGGTATGCTCGGCTCTTCCCGCCAAGATTCCTTAGTCTTAAGTAGATCATAATTCCCTATCATTCATAACTTGTGTATGCACTCTGCGATTCTCTCGCAGGGTGAACCAAACAGTAGGACATGTAAAGAGGTTTATTATGATACCACTCATGATATGATTCCTTCAACCTGTTCCGTGTATTTCACTAATATGCATGTAACTCTAATATAACATATAAATACTTACTATATTTCGACATAACTGACTATGTGTTGCAACTACCATTAATGTGTACTATTTTATTAGTATGCGTGTTTGTGCGAATGTATGGTAAAAGACCAATTACTGTTGCTGCCACGTGTAGTGGATGCGTACGCCCTTTCATGCCGTAGCGTGACCTTGTACGTCGTAGCGTACCGTACGCATCTTTTCAGACAAAGACAACCAAGTTTGCTCGACTTTAATTGAAATGACTTTATCCAATTTGCTGACTTCGACACCTGTTAATATGGTCATTATTTACAAAACATAATGGAAAAAAGGTTTGTTTTCCCCCTTAAAATACAGGTATTAGGATTTTTTCCCCCCTTAAAATGCAGGTATTAGGATTTTAGGAATGTCTACTGTACATAAAATATAATTTTATAGTTTCTCCTGATTGCAAACACATATTCTAGCATGCATACACTATACAAATACTCTCCCTCCCGCCCTTTTAGATCTGCCTCTGACCTAAGCCTTTTCTAGTCACTGTCCTCTCTCTTATGGCTACAAGACTTCTCCCATGCTGCTCCCCAATTATGTAATTCCCTACCATGCCCAATCAGGCTTTCCCATAGCCTTCAAATCATTAGGCGTTCTTTAAAAACACATCTCTTTTTTAAAGCTTACCTTATCCCTGATGATACTTGTGACTGGATCACTTATAGATAACTTATGGTATAAATTTATTGAAAGGAAATAGCGCAGGGCGCTTATATATATAATTGCAAATGTACTTATTTTTGATATTGTGTTTATTTTGGTAAAGGAAATATCTTTAATTCTGAGACCAGGGGAAGAAATTTGTTTTTGTTTTAAATTTGCTAGAGGAAATGCATTATTTCTGAGGTCTATAGCTGATGCAATAAGCATTTGTTTAGGAAGTCTTTTGTTTATTTTGTGGTAGGGAAATGACTTGTTTGGGGTTTTGTAACTTTCTTTAGGAATGTGTATTCTGCAACTGCGTGAAGAAAGGACGCATGTTAATCTCATGTTAATTAAACCTTTTGATATGTGAGGATCCAGCACCTGAAGCCACAGGAAGGTTTAATTAGTCCAGTGGTGGCAGCATTTGTAAGCCCCTCCTACTGCAGTTAAAGAGCGCATTTGGGATAATGAAAGGGAACGGTGGCAAAGTAAGCCCAGTCGGTTCCCCGCAATATCAGACAGGGTGGCATAGGCGGTCCATCCTGTCACAATACTATTCACACTAATACACCATCACAGCTGTCCCAATCTTCACTCTAAGCCACACTTGCTTCTCTTGTTTCAGCTGTGCCCTCTTCCACTTAGAATGTAAGGTCTCTAATGAGTAGGGTCCTCCATACCCTTTGTCTTCATGTCTGCATTTTTTTGTCTGCTTGGTATGTCCTGTTTTCCCTACTGCGGAGCACTGTGGTGCCTTACAAATCTGCGATAATAATAATACACAGCCGTCATCACTAGTAATCAGCACTTACACCAGAACTGTAGCTGGTACAAGTGATACAACAGAAAAACACGTACCTTTGAGATGCCCAAAGCTTGAATCAGACGCTGCTGCGTCCACTCATGCATGGCAGCCCCGTACTGTAGATTGACTATTTGGATACAGCCAGTCTCCTCCCTGTTCCACCCATTACATCATAGGTTGTTGTAAGGATCCTTTGCACTCAAAAAGGAATTGGACGTTGCTGCATTCACTGGCATATGCTTCATTCTGTTCTGGGCTTGCGCATTGCAATTTTATGCACGTATCAGCATTTACATTCCTTGAAGATTCAGGCCCATACTTTAAACCAAAGATTAATTGCTGAAGAAACAAATAATCCCCAGTAAATCAAGACATGGCTCTACTGCTCCCTGGCCCATATGGGTCAGTTAGTCACGAAGTGAGGTCCGCATTATTCTTGAGCTGTCAGCCTTTAGATTATCCAATTAAATCCTAGAGCAATGAGTCCCCTCAGAGACTCAAGCCTCTCACCATCCCTGCTGTGGAGTCATTAGTCATGATGCAGGCCCTACATAGCCTGCTACCCAAGGTATCCGATCAGCATCGTCTTGACCTGACATTCTAGCCTGAGGTCTGCAGTGACCACTTCCTTTCTATCTCAATACAGGGCAACCACAGGCTATTTACCCTGGCCAACCAGCAGAGCTACCATTAGCCTATTATTTGCCTCCAATTCCGTGTATATGGCAACATATTTTCACACCCAGGCAAATATCCGGACAAAGAACATTTAAGTTTACTAATATACAAATGGCATTAGAGCTATAGCATGTTTAAGCAAGGGTTAATATAATCACACTACAGATGTTGTAACATAACACATAGGCATACACAAGTATAGGACAATACTGATCTCCCAGTTGCCATCCCTGAGGTATCTGTTTCAGGCAGTGGTCCCACTTCACTGTTACCCAGCTTTCAGTGAGCTTACAGATCCACAAGACCTGCAGGGATTCAGAACAATGAAGTAAAATTACCGGTCCTCACTGGCCTTCACTGTAGCCTCCAATTCTTCAGTCAGTCTCTATAGACTCTTGGCCTGAACTCCTAAATTTATCAAGACATAGATCTCAAGATACGTTGCTAGATGAATTCTGTTGCAATGACATTTACGTGCTGTAAAAGCTGGCGTGGCATACTTCTGCATCTGAAAGTGTTAGTATAAGTATTTAAGTGTTTTAGTACACTATGCATTTGTATTGCCAGCATGTTATAAATAGGTCCATTGATGCTTCAGCTCACTTTGCAGTAGAGCTCTTAGGAACTGATTTTGCATTGTGTACCAGAGTTTTGTTTTTCATAGAATCCCGGAATGTTTTACAGATGAAAGACCCTTGATGTAGGCAAGGTAAATGTATGTTGTATAAGGGTGTTTTTTTTTCGGGGGCATTAAAAATTATGTTTATACTTGTGTCTGTGTTTTATTTACATGTTTCTTTGGGGCACTACAGGTCCCGGAATGGCCTTGCAGCCATGGGTATGCTTGTGCTTGGCTGCCTGGCCATGCTGGAACCTGTAGTGCACCAAGGACAAAATACTTTTAATATCACCCCACACCCACAGCTCAGGGGTGTGGGAAGGGCCATAGCACTAGGGGGAAGGATTTTTTTGCAGGGCTACATCTTCCTAGGGAATGCAGCCCAGTGCTGACCACTCTGGGGTTGATTGTCATGATGGTAGGGGGACTCCGTGCTGCGGGATTCCCTGCTATAGTGCCAGCAGCCCAGGCAGGCAAAGCCTAGTGCTGGTAATAGAAAAATTGTGGTAAACCCATGCTGTTTGCTCCGCCTGATTTTCCTAGTACCAGCCTAGACTGAAAGCACTAGGGTTAGTTAATCAGCTTGGGGAGCCCACCATTGTGTGTTTTTTTATATTTGTTTTTTTAAAATTTTATTGTCTGTATAAATGTAATGATTTATGGCAATATTGTGGCTGTATCCAACATGACGACAATTACATAATGGTTTTGAGCCAATAATAGTTTGAGGAAAGGAAACGATTATCACCCACACAAACTGTACTTCATTCATTACAGTCTTCTCTTTGGCTTTACAGAAATGGAAGTTGCTCAATAAATTTATAGGTTTATAGTAAGTGCTTGAAAGGGTGGGGTTATCCTCCTTTGCTGGTTATAGCAGTGTTTTGGGGTGATTTTATTTCTCTGTGTTTGTTCCTTTCAGAATAACCCCACCCTTTCAATCACCTGCTCTAAACCTATAAATTGATTGAGCAACTTCTGTTTATGTATTGTTTGTTTGAGAGGCATATTGGTATCAGTAGCTGATGGGGAGTGCTGCTGCTGTATTGCCATTTGGAGTTTTTTGGGGTACTTCTTGGTAAGTTAGCTATCAATTTAAAAACACATATGTATGGCCCATTATAGGGACTCTCATTGTTTAGAGTTAGGACCACCCTATTCGCAGAAGCGCCGTGAAGTGGCATGTGGCTTTCCATACATTTGCAAATGTGTGCAACTGAGATTCCTGCCTTTTTATGTACAAGTAGAAATAGCAGATCCTTTGCTGGTTATAGCAGTGTGCTGGGGGATTTTTTTTCTCTGTGTTTGTTCTCTTTCGCTTTGTCTGTCAACGGCACCTGCTAGTACCCTTTGGTTAGGTCTAGAGTAGTTAAATACCGTGCTATACCTAACTATTCAATAAGCTCATCCACCGGAGGCATTGGGTATGCATCAAACTTAGACACCTTATTTAGTTTATGAAAGTCATTGCAGAATCGTCAACTCCCGTAAGGCTTCGGAATGAGCATAATAGGACTTGACCATTCACTTTGTAATTGTTCAATTATGTCTAATTCTAAAAAATTTTTAATTTCTTTAGACACTAACTCTTGTTGAGCCTCCGGAACTCTATAGGGTTTTATGTTAATCTTAACCCCTGGCTCAGTGACTATATCATGTTTAATGATTGTTGTTTTTCCCGGTATATCCAAAAATAAGTCCCTATTTCTTATGAGAAACGCTTTAACTTCACACTGTTGAGAGGGATTTAGCAACTGTTACTTCTGGAACTAGAGGTATAGCGGTTGCTGGTGAAATTACGGTAGCTGACAAAGCTACTCTGTCTTTCCAAGGTTTTATAAGGTTTACATTTTTGGCTAAATGGTAAGAACACTTTTTAAAGGTGAGGAGGCACATCTGGAGGACATTCAGGAGGAACTGGTGGAGAAGGCCCGGGATATGGAAGAGCCTCAGATGGGAGAGAAAGCAAGGGTGATTAGGCAGAATGGACTCCTTGGATTTATTATCATTCCTAGCAAATTCAGGAAGCGACAACAGAAGTATGAAAACCAAATGTCTTTATTTAGGCAAAATATAGAACAAGGATTCTGTTCTTGGAATATGCAGATTTCGGAAAGCAGGATTAACAGGTATACTCCAAAACACAGTTGTGAACAGGTGTGATGAATGGCAGGAAATGTCCATAGAAATAACAGGTTCCAGTGAATGCAAATACAGTTTAAATGCAGGAATGAGAATTTGGAGTTACCCAATGCCAGGATGCAAGAGTCTGTCCAGGGAAACAAACTGAGTAGCTGAGTCCAGGCAGGGTTCGGGGTCACCAGCAAACAATTATAGTCCGGTAATCAAGCCAAGGTCAGGGCAACAAGAATGCAAGCAGTATCCAGGCAGAGTTCGAGTTCACTTAATCAAGCATCAACGGTAAACAGGCCAAGGTCACAACGGGAGATCAAGCAGCAGCAGAACCAAATTGGAACAGGAAGACAAAAACAGCAGCCAGGTATACACGATGAACTGCACAGAGCACAGCTTGAGGCAGGTATTTCAAGCTGTGGGACAGGTGCAGTTCTAATCAGGCAAGGAGATTAAATCCTACAGGCATAGTGAATAGTTCAGGAACAGAACAGCAGCACCTCTGGTGGATTTGAGGTACTGCTGCTACATACAAAGAATAGGCAGAGTTGTAACATAGGGTCATATGCACACAGAGATACAAGACAGATCATAAAAGGATTCTTTCCCATCCTTCACCAATCAAAACGCACAACTTGAAAACACTACCCAGGAGATGAGCACTACTCTCACCCATATTGAGCACAAATTAGACACTTCCCTCACCACAGACATCCAAAATATCTTTCCTGTCTCACTGACCTTGTTTCCCAATATGTCACTTCCAACTCTCTTGCCCAAATGTTGCAGGTTTTCTCTCCTTCCCCATTAGCACAGTTCCTCACTCCTGATCATTGTCCAAACTTGCCCACACAAGACCCTCTGTCATATCATCAAGCCCCATTTCACCATAGATATAATCCCCAGTTTTTCAATCCTGCCCCAATACCCTCTCCAACCCAAATGCATTCTTTTGCTCCAAACCAATTTTTGCAACAACATCATTTCTCACTACCAGCCTCTTATTTCCAAATACCCTCTGCCTATCCCCAAGCAACCTCTGCCCACCAACAAGCCCCAGAACTCTTAAAAACAATGATGAGTTTTCTAATGTACTTTAATGGTTCTCCAAACACACATTTGGAATCCAGATAGACTTGCCATTGCTTTTCTACCATTATTCACAGTATTGGAGCCATTAGAACCATAATTGCTCTTGGACATATCTGCAATTAATACAAGATATACTTTGTTGCAACTGAATGTTCATTTGCTCCTTGTTAAATCTGCAACCAATACAGGACTTACCTTGTTGCAGCTGAATATTATACACTTTGCATGTTTCAATATTTTTCCTCTTCATTGTTTTTATTGCTCTGGCCAGAACCTGTTAATGACATATTATGTAATAAAACATAAAATTTTGGTTTTTAACCTTTCAAAGCTTTATGTACATATTGCCCTGCGCCCAGGTACCTAACTCAATTTTGCATTTATTATTTATTTCGGAGATTGGGGACTCCCCCCGAACATCATATAGGTCCATTTGTGGCAGCACCCCTATATATCAGGAAGCGAGGCTTCACCCATACATCCCTTTTTCCTATTGCAGTACATCTTTACCACCAGAGGTGCTGCTGTCTTACCATTAAATATTCCACCTTGCCAGCAGGAGTTAACGCCCTTCCCTAATCAGCACCTCCAGCTGTTCCACTGCCTTTATAAGACTTCTTCTCCCAGTAATGTGAGGCAGTTCGTCGTTTGTCATTATTGCTGTGGTTCTCTGTAAACCTTGGGAATATTTTGCTCCAGTCTAATTCTCAGTTTTTATTTTTGCCTGTGAACTGACCGCCCCTGAATGCTGCCTGGATTTACCCTATTGCTTGTGACCCCGACTACGTATATCTCTGCTGAGACCGACCCTTTGTCTGGTGTTTTCACTCTGCCTATAGTCTGTGATACCACCTTCCCAGTCTCAGGTTCATTATGCCCGCTGTCTGCTCCATAGGACTCACCTGTGTTCACTGTGTTTCACCATCGTGATTTACAGCTCAATCTGCCTTCTGTTCCATCCTATGCACTGTGTTGCTCTCCAGTGCCATCTCCAAACAGGCCACAACTGGCATTACACCCATTCTTGAACCTGTTGTTGCTATAGACTGTACTGTTTATCATTCACTGCATCTGTTGGACCTACAACCTTGTGCTGCTGTTACCCCCTTCATATTCTGGA
This sequence comes from Mixophyes fleayi, assembly GCF_038048845.1. Lineage (NCBI taxonomy): Eukaryota > Metazoa > Chordata > Amphibia > Anura > Limnodynastidae > Mixophyes > Mixophyes fleayi. The sequence continues at coordinate 100,731,371 of NC_134409.1, forward strand.
ACCTGTTGTTGCTATAAACTTTGCCATTTCTGATGTTTGTAACATATCATTTGCACCCATCGGTTTTCCGTGTATCTCTACCTTAACAAACCACTTTGTTCATTTTATGTTACTCTCCGTTTTATTCTTGCTAGGAATCCTGACAAGGGCCAAGAAGACCCAAAAATGATTTATGTTTTTCTTAGGTTCTTTTTTGATCACGTGTGGTTATGTTTGAGTAATAAACATTTTTTTAGATTTAAAAATTTAAATTCTCTGTTTTTTATCTAATTTACTTTAAAAGTTACATTTATGCAAGTGTCTAACAACTAATCACATGACAAATAGGTGGATAGCACATATTGTTTGTAGCAGAATGCCTCCACCGTTTCAGGAGGGCTGGGGTCGGCGTATTTCACCTACTCGCCAGCAGCTTCGGCATCTTCCACCCAGGGAGCCCCACTCCTAAGGGCGTTGTTATGGAACACCAAACAGAGAGTGCTATCAGTCCGGTCAATGCACCTAAACCTTGCCTTTAATAGGCCAAATGACCTCTCCACAACCGATCTGGTGGCCATGTGCGCAGATCTGTATGCAATTTACTGCTCAATCTGTGGGTTCAAAATGGGAGTGAGGAGCAAAGGGTGGGACAGGTACACGTTGTCTCCTATAAAGTGTGACAAGAAAGACAAAGAAAAATAAATTCGTCTTAACTTACAAAACAAATATGGCAATCTGTTAACATGATATGGTTGTACTGTTATTGTACAATATCTAACATTTGAGTCTAGGGGTATAATTCTTTAAGGCAAACAAAGCATAAAAAAATGTCAATTTGCACCTTTGCAAAATCATGGGGCATTTGAGAGGGATGTAACTTTAAAATCTGTGTCCATATTTGAGATAGGGCATGTCCAAGATCAACTTGACCTTTCAGTTGTGCTACATGAAAAGCAGACATTATTTACCCTAGTTTTTTTTTAAAAAAAACAAACCACTTGCATTGTACCATGCATCATATTGCAGTGTTCATATTTTGCAAAGGCAGGCGCCCTACCATTTCTGACTATAGTGTATAGCAAGGTCTTAATGATAAAAGTTTACTGCTCGATAATGAATAAATATAAATAAGCTTCACCATGTGGCCTTGCACCCTCTTGCCTCAGTTGTAATCTGTGTCACGTCCCTGATTTTTATTTGAAGGCGATTGAGTCATGGGTACTTCTCCCCCATACAGTTACCAGGTCACGAATCTGTAGAGAGGCATCACATATAGCCTGGACAATTGAGTGGAAATGCTTCCAATTCAAAAAAACATAAATGCAGCATTGCCACCGGACCAGGGCTACATGTGTGCCATCTACTGCCACTAGAACCTGCGTTAAAGACTCCCCATCGAGTGGCAAATGGATGAATTGCGTGAGCTTCGACAGTAACGTCCTGAGCACAAGCTTCAGAACACGATTGAAGGGGGCTTGAGACGTTCCTGCCGCAACTCCCACTGTGGTCTAGAAGGACTCAGTGGCACAAGAGTGCAATATTGCCAACAGTTTGGTCAATGACATTATTGCTGTTGTAATGTTGCCCATTGGCTTTAGATCACTCTGCACAATGCGCAAGGTGTCCATGATGACATAAGGCGGGAGTCGATAGCGATAGACTCCCTCAGCATTTAACATTCCAAAGAGACTGACACGTGGCCTGAAGGCACTCTCCCTGGGTCAGTGACGGTGGACAAGTTGCTGTTTTCGGAAGTTTCGACGCCAGTTCCCCTCCTCTTCAAGCACCTCCCCCATATCCATGAGTGGCTGTATGTGAGAATGATGGATGAAGGGTGCAAATAAATACACTACCTGGTGCCTTGTAATCTTTGTAGTCTGCTTATACATTAAAGAGTGAAAACATACTTATAGCTGCTCATTATATATCTGGCGGGGAATACATAAAATATATAAATTAAATCTTTTTGTGATATTCTTTAAAAATAAACAAACTAAAAATGTGTATACATAGGCATATTAAGTAGAATATATAGGTAAGCCTTGCAAAAACTTAGAGAACAAATTAAAAGACACAATGCTAATGTACCCAAGCAGGTAATAAACTATTCAACAGGCACCTAACATTTTAAAACAGAGAAGCATTGATCATGGTACACATTGCTATGGTATAAATTTACACACATAAAAAAAAAATATCAGATTAGTATGCAGTGACAATGTGTCAGGCGCCGTCTTGTTTCTGCCTCTAGACTGGCGCCTGTCTCCTTGCAGAATCAGTGTCCTGCTGCTTAGATACACTTGCCGTTCTATTTGCATGCATACGCCGAGCTTGGCAACCGTTACTTAGCACCATGACGCTGCTTCTGTTTGCCATCAGTATGCTTGCGCAAGACCACGCTACGTCGCCCTGCGACTAGCCGGCGATTTGTTGCGGTTTTCCCGCCGATTGATGCACTTATCAGGGATCCCTTTCCTCTATTTAAGGAACTCACTGAGACCATTTGCTTGCCAGAGTATTTGGTCTTCAGCTTTGCTCCATCGTTTGTTCCTGTTTTACTGTTTATTGGATTCTGACCCCGGCTTGTTCCTGACTTTTCCTTTAGTTCCTGATTTTGGCTTAGAGTGATTATTTGGTACTGACTGTCATACGCCAGGGACCCGCTAGCCGGGAACCGGCTCACTTACCTCTCCGGCGCTCCGACCGATTACCGCTGGCGGCCGCCCTCTTGGTCGGGTCTGCGCATGCGCAGACCTGATTTCTGTATTAAAGGCTTCTCAGCCTCCTATTGGTGGAAGGATCTCCCTCCACTATTCAAACCTGCCTCTTCCTCTCCTCTGAGCCTGTTCTCAGGTTCAGTTTGGCTTCTCCCTGTGGGTATCTCCTCCAGTCTGAGTCTTCCTGCATCCATAGATCTCAAGGCTTCACAGCTACTATCCTGCAATCCGCAGATCTCCAGGCTTCACAGCTACTCCACTATCCCAGCGGTCATCCCTGCGGCCATCCTGCAATCCGCAGATCTCCTGGCTTCACAGCTGCTCTGCTATTCCAGCGGTCATCCCTGCGGTCATCCTGCAATCCACAGATCTCCAGGCTTCACAGCTACTCCGCTATTCCAGCGGTCATCCCTGCGGCCATCCTGCAATCCGCAGATCTCCAGGCTTCACAGCTGCTCCGCTATCCCAGCGGTCATCCCTGCGGTCATCCTGCAATCCGCAGATCTCCAGGCTTCACAGCTGCTCTGCTATCCAAGCGGTCATTCCTGCAGTCATTCCTGGAACCCACAGATCTGTAACTCATTAACTCCGTGGATCCTGCTCCTCTCCCAGAGGGGCGCGACCTGCCACGAAGTCCATACCACCTTTCGGGGGTTCTTGGTGAAGGCCAGCCGCTGCGTTAGACTCCGCGCCTCTGGTGAGTGTTAGTATTGGCAGGTCAGGGGTCTGTATCCCAGCTAACCGTGACAGTAAGAACAAGCCATGAAGGATCCCTCCACAGAACCTTCAGCAAGGGACCTGCTCCAGCACTTGGTCTCCCGAGTAGAACAACACGACGCAATGCAGCAACAGTTATTACAGTGCTTCTGAGCATTGGTCACCCGTGTGGATTCTCTGCAAGCCGCCACTCCTCTTGCCGTTGTGGATCCCCCTGTTGCCGCTCAACCCTCTGAGCGCCTTTCTGCATCTGCCCCATCTACACTCCGTTTGCCCACTCCCACTAAATTTGAGGGAGATCCGAAATTCCAACATTGAAGCAGTCATTCCTGGAACCCACAGATCTCTAACTCATTAACTCCGTGGATCCTGCTCCACTCCTACAGGGCTGCGATCTGCGTGGCAGTTGCCGCAAAGTCCATACCACTTTGCGAGGGTTCTCGGTGAAGGCCAGCCGCTGGGTTAGACTCCGCGCCTCTGGTGAGTGTTCGTATTGGCAGGTCAGGGGTCTGTATCCCAGCTAACCGTGACACTAACCCGGCTTCCTGACCATTCTCCTGCTTCTGATTTGGCTATATCCGTATCTCTGGTTCTGACCCGGCTTGCTGACTATTGATCCTGCATCCTGGTGGGCCGTCATCGTTGCCTCAATTGTTACCTCGCCAGCTGACTGATACTGAGGGCCACGACCTGCACGTCCCTTGCAGCGAAGTCCATACCTCCTTGCGGTCATCCCTGGTGAAAACCAGGGGCGTGTTAGACTCCACGCCTCAGTTCTCAATAGCGCCAACTGCTGGCAGGTATCACCAACTCCACCTAGTGATTCTGAAACAGTGCTTTAGTGGTTAGCACTTCTGCCTCACAGCACTGGGGTCATGAGTTCAATTTATGGCCTTATTTGTGTGGAGTTTGTATGTTCTTCCTGTGTTTGCGTGAGTTTCCTCCGGGTGCTCCGGTTTCATCCCACACTCCAAAAACATATTAGTAGGATAATTGGCTGCTATTAAATTGAGTCTCTGTCTGTCTGTGTATGTTAGGGAATTTAGACTGTAAGCTCCAATGGGGCAGGGACTGATGTGAGTGTGTTCTCTGTACAATGCTGCGGAATTAGTGGCGCTATAAAAATAGCTGCTAATGATGATAAATTTTCTTTTAATTTTTTTTTAAATATGACTTCTTTATGTTACGGCTCACGCCCCCAGGCATCAACTCCTAGAACCGCTTCAGAGGTCTTCGCCTATAGGAACCGCTTTTCCCGTAGAGCTAGATGCACTCACAGGTACTCTGATGCCCCCAGGTCTTGTACTCTAGTAGTAGGATCTGATACCTGAGAACATAGCGCAGGTGTTAACACAGAGGCTGAGTGAAGATCCCGGTAAGGTATATTTGGTAGCCGGAAAACAGCAGCGTCTAGGTCCAGGCCAGAGGTCTAAAGGTCACAGACAGTACGGCAGTGTCAAAGTCCAGGCCAAGGGGGTCAGGGTCAAAGGAAAATACGGAGAGTCAGAATCAGGCAAAAGGTCAAGGGTCACAGGCAATCCACAAAGTCAATATCCAGTCAATATTTGGCTTACAGGCGATGATGACGGCGTTTCAGAACTTGTCGTACATGTTCTCGATGTTGCTTTAAGGAGCGGGGGTACATCAGTATGTCATCCAAATAAACCACTACAAAGGAGCCCAAGAATTCCCGAAGGACATCATTGATCAAATCTTGGAAGACAGCTGAAGCGTTGCTGAGGCCGAAGGGCATGATGAGATATTCATAGTGGCTCGTTTGAGTATTAAAGGCCTTTTTCCATTCGTCGCCACTCCAGATACGTATCAGATTGTACGCTCCATGCAGATCTATTTTAGAGTAGGTTTCAGTTGGTCGAAGATGACTGAGATAAGTGGCAAGGGATAAGTATTTTTGATGATTATTTTATTAAGCCCCCTGTAAACAATACAAGGCCTCAGTCCGCCATCCTTTTTGGCCACAAAGAAGCCTGCAACGGCAGGTGACTTGGAAGGCCTAATAAAGCCTTTCGGTAGGTTCTCTTCTACATATAACTCCATGGCTTGGTTCCCCGGAACAGATAATGCGTACAATATTCCCTTGGGCAATCTCGAACCAGGGATGATGTCAATAGCACAATCATACTCCCGGTGGGGAGGAAGAGTGTCTGCTTCTTTTTTTGAGAAGACATCCTGGAATTCATGGTAAGGAAAAGGTAATTGCTCGGGACCAGTATGGGTGATCCTTATTGGCAAAGACAAACAAGAGGAAGAGTATTTAGGAGCCCATTGAGTTATCTCACCCTTAGTCCAGTCGATACAGGGGTTATGGAGGGCAAGCCAGGGACGGCCGAAGATCAGCGGTACTGAGGGTCAATGGATCAAATAAAGTGAGATAGTCTCGGAATGAAGAGCACCTATCTTTAACTGCAGAGTAGGAGAACGATGATGAATCTCCCCGTGGTTCAAGCAATGCCCATCCAGCCCGTATACAGCAATTATGGAGTCAAGAGGAACGGCTGCGAAACCGAAGGACTGGGCAAAGGTTAAATCTAAAACGTTTCCAGCAGCTCCACTGTCCACGAATGCAGGAACTTGTCCACCATATGTGAGTTGGGCAGGTATTTGTAGGGACTTTTTTGGAGAGATGGCTTGCAGGCCTAAGTGTACTCCCTCCATGTTCACTTGGCCTGGTCTTTTACCGGTTTGACGGGACAGGTGCGGAGCAGATGGCCCTTCTCTCCACAGTACAAGGAGAGGCCCAAGGTACGCCTCCAGGTATGTTCTTTAAACGACAGCCGATATGCTCCCAGTTGCATTGGTTCAACTTGATCAATGGGGGCAGTTTGAGAAGGCAAAAGAGAGTAGGACGAAGGATTTTCCTTCTCAGCTTTCCTTTCTCTGTATCTTCTGTTGATCCTAATAGCTAGCTGCATGAGGTCCTCGAGATATCTTGCAGTAGGATACTGGACAAGGGAGTCTTTAACTTGTTCGGACAGGCCGAACCGGAACTGACTACGAAGAGCTGGGTCATTCCATTCACAGTCCGAGGACCAACGCCTGAAGTTGGAGCAATACTTTTCAGCGGAACGTCGTCCTTGCGTTAAGGATCGCAACTGTGCTTCTGCAGAAGCCACTCGGTCCGGGTCATCATAAATCAAACCAAGAGCTTCAAAGAACGCGTCCACAGATAGCAACTGAGGACTATTGGAATCAAAGCTGAATGCCCAAGATTGAGGATCTCCTTGTAGGAGGGAGATAATTATCCCCACTCTTTGCTGTGGTGATCCAGACGACAGTGGCCTCAATTTGAAATAAAGTTTGCAGCTTTCACGGAAGTTGCGGAAGAGCCTGCAACTCCCGAAAAGCGATCAGGTAAATTCATCTTTGGTTCCACCACAGAAGGCTGAGCGGCTTGCAAGGCTCTTGACGCCTGTTCTTGGGCAGCCTGCCGCTGAGACAAATCTTAGACCATTTGGGACAAGGTCTGGATTTGTCCTGCCAACACTTGAGCCAGACTTGGTTCCATAGGACCGAATACAAGACAGTTCACTCACTCCTAGTGTATATTTGTCCTGGCCGGTTATAATGTTATGGCTCACGCCCCCAGGCATCAACTTCTAGAACTGCTTCAGAGGTCTTGGCCTATAGGAACCGCTTTTCCCGTAGAACTAGATGCGCTCACAGGTACTCTGATGCCCCCAGGTCTTGTACTCTAGTAGTAGGAGCTGATGACTGAGAACGTAGTGCAGGTGTTAACACAGAGGTGAAGTGAAGATCCCGGCAAGGTATATTTGGTAGCCGGAAAACAGCAGCGTCTAGGTCCAGGCCAGAAGTCTAAAGGTCACAGACAGTACGGCAGTGTCGAAGTCCAGGCCAAGGGGTCAGGGTCAAAGGAAAATACGGAGAGTCAGAATCAGGCAAAAGGTCAAGGGTCACAGGCAATCCATAAAGTCAATATCCAGGCAAGGGTCAGCAACGGTAATCAAGTAATAGCAAGCAAGGAGCAACAAACACAGCAGGGTAGTATGCAGGGTAGCAGGGACTATAACCGGCAGAGAGGCTTTGCCCCTTCCTGCCTTATATACCAGTATGGTCCAATGAAAATGTTCTAGCCACAGGAGGGAATAATCAGGCAGCTGGCCACTTAATTTGCGCACGCGCCTGGCTGTCCTGGATGCCGAGGCGCGGCGCTACACACAGAGAGCGTCCCGACCGTTGCCTTGGCAATGGCCAGGACAAAACTGGAAGTGACGTCCCGGTCGTCATGACGACGGCCGGGACGCTGGGGCAGAGTCGTGGCGATGCCTGGAACCGCCGCGGCTCATGACTCTTTAGACAACTAAGAATCAACTAAAACTTTTACTGCTTCCAACTTCAGAAAATATTCACAATATGGCACTAAAGTAATTTCCCTCTAGGGATCTTATATAGTGATGTCTAATGAGATGAGTGTATGCAGGTGTATGCTGTAGGATGGTTCCATTAGTTGACGCCGGTGTTAATCGACGCTGTGTTTGTTCCGGGCTGTCAGTGACAACTTAAACTAGATCCCGAGGTGGCGCAGGCTTTCCATCTGAAGATAAGTCTACTGTATGCGCCAGAGTTTAAAATCGGAAATATGTGCAGGTGAACGCCTTTACTGTACATCTGCTCCTTTCACACTCTGTTCCGACCCTGAAATTGTAGGTTGTAGTAACTGTCTTTTGCGTCCATAGGCGCAACGTTCAAGGCTGCATTTACGGACTACTGGTCTGGTTCTGGACATGCGCATGTCACTCACCGGACCGTGAGTGCCTCTGCGCTGGTGCGTTGTTCTCTAGCCTTCCTGCCGGTGCCTGTCCTGAGCCGCGGCCGTTCGCCATCTTGATGGACTGCGCATGTGCAGCATCCAAGAACTTATGACCTTTTGCTTTTAACCTAATTGGTGGATCAGGCACCTCTCCCTATTTAAGGCACCTGTGCTCATTACATCGTTGCCTGATTTTGAGTCTCATTCCCTGTGAGTCTCTGAAGGTGTGTGTCTCCTGTGTTCTGCTAGTGTCTTCAGTTTCCTGCTGATTACCTGCTCTACTCATCGGTGGTTTCCATACCCGCTATTACTCCTGTGTCCTGCTCGTGTCTCCAGCTTCCTGCTGATTACCTGCTCTACTTATCGGTGGATCCCTTACCCGCTACCTACTCCTGTATCCTGCTCGTGTCCTCAGTTGTCTGCAGGATCACCTGCTCCGCTAATCAGCGGTTCTCATACCCGCTACTGACTCCTGCATCCTGCTCGTCTTCTCAGCTGCCTGTTGGATTATCTACTCTGCTCACCTGCAGCTCCCATACCCGCTACAGCCGTTCAACGCTCCTGCTGTGTTCTATTCTATATTCTCGTGGACAAGCTTCTCTACTCATCAGCGGTATGCTCACTCGTTATTGACTATCCACTGTTACTTTGCATATCCGCTTAGGACAAGCTCCTCTTCTCAAACAGCGATATCCATACCCGCTATAGACTTTGGCTGATACTCTGCCTATCCGCTTGATACAAGCCTCTCTACTGAGCAGTGGTATACATATCACCATAGACTATTAGCGATAACGCTGCCTACCCGTTTGGAGAAGTTCCTCTGTGCTCTCATTGTCCTCATTCAGTTATTGACTCTTTCCCTGTATTCACTTATCAGCACCACTACAAGTCCTCACTTACTAGCAGTGGTACAACTTGCTGTACGCAGACCACTGACTACCCGCTACCTACCTGCACCTGGACAAGTCTTCTCACCTCAGCAGTGGTACAACTTGCTATACGCAGACCACTGACTTCCCCGCTACCTACCTGCACCTGGACAAGTCTTCTCATCACAGCAGTGGTACAACTTGCTGTACGCAGACCACTGACTACCCGCTACCTACCTGCACCTGGACAAGTCTTCTCATCACAGCAGTGGTACAACTTGCTATACACAGACCACTGACTACCCGTTTCCTTCCTTCACCTGTGCACGTCCACTCTGGTCTCCGTGGTTAAACCTGCCTTTCCACTATAGCTGCAAGTCGCTGACTCATGTACCTATATAGCTGCAAGTCGCTGACTCATCTACCTATATCGCTGCAAGTCACTGACTATTCATCTGCTTCATTGGCATCCTCACTCCATCTGCTGTTATACACGTTCCACTATTCACCCTACTGCCAGAGGACCGCTGTGCAAACTCCGCCCCTCTGGTAAGCAAAGTCAGCTGGTGAAATCCTGGGCAGAACTCCTAGTGCCCGTGACAGCGCAGAGTGATTTTACATACAATACGCTCAAAATTGGCTCTTAAGTTAAATTGGAAAAAAATTGGATCGCTGTGTATAGATAGATTTATATCTAATAGAAATCGATAGTATTTAAAACCAATATATATGCAAAAACGTATCTGCTCTAAAGTGTAATGCCCCATTAGTTAATATTTCACAAGTTAAAAATTCATATAACACAATAATAACAATGTAACAGCTATCAAATAGCTTCATAGATATAGCAAGTTTAGCCAATTGATATCTCTCATGCTTTAAACATAGGTTCACATTAATTTCAGATATAGATAGATAGTAAGTCATCAGCTGAAAATGATGGATATGCAGTATTGAGCTTCCTGTCAAATAATTTCAATAACAGATGCTGTATATGCTGTGAAGGAACCCTCCTTCATAAGGGAACAGACCACAGCTCGAACATAAATAATGTTGCATAAGTGTAGCAAACAAAGTATTTAGCCTTCTGGTGATCATCTTTGTAGTCCGAAGAGTAATAGGAAGCAGAAGTTTTTGCAGTAATCTGAATTTCAACTGTAAATTTAGTAACATAGTTCATGTGATCAAAGCTGCTGAATCTGTTTGGTCTGGAATGATCACCTGACTGCATCCAAGATGGCCGTGCCCATGCAGCAGAACAAACAGTATGGGGTAAATGTATTAAGCTCCGGGTTCTTCAACACCCGCGAGTTCGGCGTCTTCGGCGTTTAAATTTAAAGTGGTGCTGCCTTGTAAAGGAAAGTTTCCCTTTACAAGGCAGCGTCGCTTTAAATTTAAACGCCGAAGACGCCGAACTCGCGGGTGTTGAAGAACCCGGAGCTTAATACATTTACCCCTATGTGTTTGTTTACAAACAAAGATGTGATGGACAGGAATGCTGCAGGCAACCAGGAGGGAGAAGGGTAGCCGTGACGACAACGGTGGATGTGGTAAGTGCGGCTAAGACCCCGATGTGTGATACATATTAATACCCTAAATACGTATCTTTGTTCAATATGAAAACTTATACTAAATATTCATGATTAGCAGAAATAAAATCATTAATTAATATACAGATGGAGTTAATAATGAAATTTAATTATAGTTTTTACAACTTAAATAAATCTATATCGTCATTATGTAATTTAGCATTGTTTAGTAAATATACCATTTATACACAGTAAAACCCGGAGAGCGTGCTGCAAAGAGGTAATACTCTAATACACAATGAACCCATGAAGAATGTCTACAAGCTATCGTCATATAAATCCTTAATGTAAGTGGTCATGGATAAATAAACCCCCAATATCAATTGTCTAAACAATTACTCAGCAACGGATATATGGCAAAGGCATATCCACTTCTCAGTAGAATAATAACATATTCATTAATTTGCATATGTATGATTATATACCATACACATATATCTAAAGACCAGAATCTAGCTCTGTCACCTTCCAGTTATTAAATATTATTCAACTCTATTCTGTCATGAAGACCCAAAGGCATAAGGATCTTTAATCTAAAAATCCAATAGGCTTCTCTTTAACAGGGGAAATTATACAGATCTTCCTCTCTTTTAGTGATACATATTTGTTCTATTGCCCTTATTAATAATCCTTCTAAATTAACATTTTAGTACAAATTAACATGCTCATAGGCTGTGAGTTTTTACATTTTTAAGGATGTTACATTGATGCTCTGAGAAATGTACACGAGTCTGATAGTTCGACCGACATATTGGATTCCACAGTGGAAATTTAAAAGATATAAATATAATTTGATTGACAGTCCAATATTTTTTCAATGGGAAATTTTTCACCTGATACAAATGAAGAGAATTCACTACATCTGTGATTTGCATATTTACATGTGATACATTTAACTTTACCGCATCGATAGTAACCACTCTGTATCTGTGACTTTGTGCTAATCTTTATTTGAGGTTCTTTGCTTTTTCAAAAACAATATTTTTAGCTTTATTCATAAAATAACCTATTAGTTCATCTAACTCCAATATAGCAGAATTCTTATTAATCATTTTTCTAATCTTCGATGCATGATTATTGTATTGGGTAATGAAAATTATAGATTTATCTTCCTCTTTTGTGCTATCTCATTTCGTTTTAGGCATTTGGTCAAAAAAGTCTATTTGGTCAACTTCATTATATGCTTTTTTCAAGATGTGCTTAGAATAACCCTGTTTAGCAAATGACAGGTATAAGGTATTATTATGTTTTATAAAACTTTCCATGGTAGAACAATTTCTTCTCATACGGAGGAAGTGGACTTTTTTTTATGTTATTCTTCCAGACTCTAGAATGGCCACTTCTATAGTGCAGAAAACTCAGGGAACCGAAATACTTAGAGAATGTTTCATATAAATCGAATTTTCACTTACAGTAAGGGTGACATCCAAATAAATGTGAAAAACTGTATACATTGTAAACCATAAGCCAAATTCATTACAATTCAAACATAACAAAAAGAGAAATAGAACAATCATCGCCATCCCAAATAAAAAAAATGATCATCAATATACCTGACCTAGAGGACTAGGTTCACCTCGAACACCAAATCCCAAATAAATCTCTCCTTAAACAACCCCATATAGAGGTTAGCAAAGCTCGGAGTAAATCTAGTCCCCATGTAAGTACCAAGTGTTTGTAAATAATATTGTGAATCAAGCAAAAATAATTGTGTTTTAAAATAAACTTGATGGATAACAAAATAAACCCACTGTCACTCAGCGAACTGTTAGTGCCTCTAGGTTGGGACATGGGTCTCTCTCGCTCCTGCCGGCCACTCTCCTGAGCCGCGGCCATCCGCCATCTTGACTAAGATTGCGCATGTGCAGAAACCCTGAACTGTTAATACCTCGCCTCTAGTCATATTGGTTAATTAATCACCTCTCAGTACTTAAGGCACATGTTGTCCTATTACCTTTGCCTGTTCTTGGTTCTCATTCCTTGAGACTCTGAGGTGTTTCCTGTTTCTGCTCGTGTTATCCGTTTGCTCCTGGATAAGTCTCCTCTCCACATCGGTAGTAGATATTACCCGCTGCAGACTACTCTCGCTACCTCCGTTACCTGCCTGCTTCTGGACAAGTCTTCTCTCCACATCGGGAGTAGAACTTACCCGCTGCAGACTACTCTCGCTACCTCTGTTACCTGCCTGCTTCTGGACAAGTCTTCTCTCCACATTGGTAGTAGAACTTACCCGCTGCAGACTACTCTCGCTACCTCTGTTACCTGCCTGCTTCTGGACAAGTCTCCTCTCCACATCGGTAGTAGAACTTACCCGCTGCAGACTACTCTCGCTACCTCCGTTACCTGCCTGCTTCTGGACAAGTCTCTCCACATCGGTGGTACAACTTGCCTATTGCAGACCACTCACGTTACTCCGTTCCACGCCTGCACCTGGACAAGTATTTCCTTCACATCAGTGGTACAACTTGCCTATTGCAGACCACTCACGTTACTCCGTTCCACGCCTGCATCTGGACAAGTCTTCCCTTCACATCAGTGGTACAACTTGCCTATTGCAGACCACTCACGTTACTCCGTTCCACGCCTGCACCTGGACAAGTCTTCTCTTCAAATCAGTGGTACAACTTGCCTATTGCAGACCACTCATGTTACTCCGTTCCACGCCTGCACCTGGGCAAGTCTTCTCTACACATCAGTGGTAAAACTTGCCTATTGCAGACCACTCACGTTACGCCGTTCCATGCCTGCGCCTGGACAAGTCTTCCCTTCACATCAGTGGTACAACTTGCCAATTAGTAAAAAAACAAAACCCTGTAAGTGTGAATCTACAAAATAAGATAAATTGCTTATAAGATAACAGGTCTCCCTGGAGATGTAGTAAGTGTCTTATGGATCTTAGATAAGTGATAATAAGTGAGTACCACTGGATATTGTATAAACAAACAAAAAGGCGTTTAGAGAAAAAAGTCTAACAAAATGCTGGACAGGAATTTGCCCTGAATAACTGTGCCAACAAAATAAATAAAGCCTGAAGCATTCTAATAGTCATGGGCCTTGTGCACAACTAATCCATGGTGTCACAACTATATAGCGTACCTGCTACTGTTGGCGCAACTCAGAGGAAGGTGCGGAATCTAACGTGCCCCTGGTCTTCACCAGGAACCCCCGCAAGGAAGTATGGACTCCGCTGCAGGGACACGCAGGTCGCGGTCCTTTCCACAAATCAACAGCAAGATACAAAGAGGTGTCAGACAGGCCGGGTCGGTAACGTTCTGGTAGTACGAGGTACACAAGGATATCCAGAAGAATGGTGAGACAAGCCGGGTCGATAACATTCAGGTAGCGCAGTACAAGAGGAGAATCCAAATAGGGTGGTCAAACGGTCCGGGTCAAAAGGTCACAGGCAGCACAAGGATAGTCAGGAACAAATACAGGAAACTGGTACACACAAACGCTGGAGGCAGGAAGACCTTATACTCTGGCACTGGTAGGAGGGCCAGAGGAAGTTTAAATACTGGAGGGCTCCAATCAGCATCAACGCTGCAGCGCTGTCATATTCAGCGCCGGTAATCACTATAGCGTCCTGTTGCCTAGCAACGGGGCGCGCTGTCTTGCAGAGGTCGAGCAGCCGAGGATCCGGAAGTGATGCGTCTGGTTGCTAAGAAACCAGACACGCCGGGCGGAAGAACAGCCGGCCGCCCCGGAGAGATCACGGGACGGCGCCTGACACATGGTTCTTTGCCAAAAATGTGTCCACGGTCCTTGCGCCAGACAATGGTGTCAGTGGGTAAGGTGAAAAGTATGTAAGCCATACTTACCTGCTTCATGCAGGAACTGGATCTTCTCCCCACCGCTTCCTTTTCTAGTTGATGGTGCCTCTTCTCCTGTTAGGCCCTTCACTCTTCAGTTTGCATCGGTCTCCTGAGCTTGATTAGTAAGGGTCATTCTTCTTTGTGCTCCTGCATCTTTCTGATCTTCTCTTCGTGATCCAGCGCCTCTGTTCTGTCTTCCTACTCTGGCGCATCCAACCCCTCTTCGGCAGTCCCTATAATGGAGTATAAACACCACTACAGGGGACAGGCTTACTAATGGCAAACTCAAATGTCCGAAGATGAGCCACAATTGGCTAACAATGAACCAGTTGAGATTCAATGCTGGGGAGCACTGCAGGGAGCCCTGGATCAGCAGTCTGGTAAAGAGAATCCTCTTTTCATGGCCTCCTGGCTGGCTCCAGTGCTATCCTCTTCTTGGCACCTATTCTTCATCCTCTTCATGGCACTGCCTCAGGCAGACTCCCTTCTACAATTCTCCCATCACACTCTCCTCAGTCATCTTGTTCCACTCCTCCACTCTTGATATTACCATAGCAACACATGCCTAGTACAACCTACAATTCACATAACTATCAAAAATGCGTTTTCTGTACCTATCACTGTAGCCTGTAGCAGCATAAAGTCTAAATACATTTATATACTTATCTATATTACAATTGCCAGAGGCCTTCCATTGACTCCTTTCAAAAGGACCTTCGCTCCTAAAGCCCCAGATAATAGCAGAGCACTAATTCTCCAGCTGACACATTTTTGTGTCCAGTGTTTGTATCAATGGTGACTATGTTCTTGAGTCTAATGCTATGTCTTATTGTCATTTTACACACATATGTAGCATTGATTAGGGTTCAAATTTGTTCCAAGGTAAGTATTAATATATATATATATATATATATATATATATATATATATATATATATATATATTTATTTATATATATATAAAATTTACAAGGACACTTACACACCACAGTGTCCCCTATGATTTTGGACATTGTGGACTGAAAAAGGTCCATCATATCCAAAAATATTCTTATTACATTTGAAATTCAGATTAATAATGTATTGTTTTTGTTGTTAAATCTCAAGGCTGTATTTATAAACACAAATTATATGATTATAGACATCTTTTTCACCTGTGCAGTTTTTAAAGTTTCAGCTGGCAACCTTATCCGTTATTTCCTGTATGTAGAAGCCTTCAATGCTATTATATTACCTAAGTTTGGCGGTCATTAAATGCCAAGCCCAAGACAGTGGTTCTGATATTACCAATACAGCAAATCAGACCGCATATATGACCGCTAAAAATGCTGTTTGTTGCACAGATAATCCTGTTACCATTTTCTTTGCTGCAGATGAATATGAACCCGATCATTTACAAGGGATACTTGATTTACAGTTTAGATTTTTTTCAGGATTCTGTTGACTAGGAAACTAAAGATTCCGGGGCTCTTTCAGATTATAAATCATATCCTGATGGCATTTTTCTTCAAATGTTGCAGTGGACAAAAGACAGACTAGCTGCTTTCAGCCATCTCAAGGTTGCTCTCATATCTGCTTTTGCATTTAGACTCATAGGGCTAGATTTACTAAGCTGCTGGTTTGAAAAAGTGGGGATGTTGCCTATAGCAACCAATCAGATTCTAGCTATCATTTTGTAGAAGGTACTACATAATAAATGCTAGAATCAGATTGGTTGCTATAGGCAACATCCCCACTTTTTCATACCCGCAGCTTAGTAAATCTAGCCCATAGACTATTTCTCTTTTCTGTCGAACATGGTTTTGCTCCTGCTGTACTTACTTACATACATACATGTAGAACACACCACCACAATTACATACATGTAGAACAAACCACCTGATCTTACGGGCAGTCACTTATACAACTCTGATTTGGAATTTTTGGTTGATCGGTCTTGCTTTCATGAGGTAACAAGAAACATGAGTGTCTGGGTATAAAGTAATTACTAGAGATGTGCGCTGACCCCCGTGTTTTGGTTTTGGATGTGGTTTCAGCTCTAAAACATCTTTGTGTTTTGGATTTGTTACAGGTTTTGTCCAAAAATCCTGAAAGGTTTTGGTTTTGGATCTGGATTTAATGAAAAATTGTGAAAAGTAGGTAAAATTATGTAATTTTGACCGGTTTTTGCACCAATATTACTATTTATAACATTAATATTTATTTACAGTCTATTTTCTAGTAGTCTCTTCACAACTGTCTAAATTTTCACTAATTTTGGCCAAAGTCTGCAGCGAGCTGGCTGGCTAAAATTAGTGAGAGTAGCAGCAAAAATGCATGGCAGTTTACTAGAAGATACAATCACCATTTCTGCTTTCATTTTCTTTTAATTCAATTCCATATCTCACATTATAAGTCGACATTTCAGTCATACATTTGGACCTTTGTCAAGTCAACCACATAGAACAACAGAAAAGATAGATATTGAAGTTACCTGACTTCTTATGCAATCCCATATTGTCTTCAGCTCATGATTCATCAAAAGGTGATAGTCTGCATATCATTGCAAAATATATGAGGCAATGGCTCCCTTGTATTCTCTATGAGGATCTCCAAACAATATGGATTCCACCCGGGAACGTATAAACCCGAAGTGCCAAACCTAGAAATGCCAAAACCCGAAAGCACATAAATGGGTTTTCACTATTGCAACCAAACACAGCGATTTCTAGGCGAGTCACTGGAACACCTGCCTAGCAGGTGTGTATTCCCCATGAGTACCTAAGACACATACCAAGGAGGTGCAATAAGGTAGCACATTGGTTAAATGGCTGCACAATCGTTAATGGCTGCAGTAGTTGCATTGTATGATATGGAGGACAGTCTGGTTTACAGTGGGTTATATATCTGGACAATGCTGTGTTTGTATATATATATATATATATATACACAATATTATATCTATATATATATATACATATGATACTGACTGTTGAGGAGTGGGATATATTAGGCAGGAAGTGATCAGTCAGTTCATGAAGCTTATGTGTTGAAAGCAGGAAAAATGTGCAGGCATAAGGATCTGAGCAACTTTGATAGGGGACAAATTGTGATGGCGAGAGGACTGTGTCAGAGCATTTCTAAAATGGCAGGTCTTATGTGGTGTTCCGGTATGCATTGGTTTGTACCTACCAAAAATGGTTCAAGGAAGGACAACCAGAAAAATGGCGACAGAGTCATGAGTGCCCAAGGCGCGTGGGGAGCAAAGCTAGCCCGTCTCAGAGGCGAACGCAGGATTTAGATGGGGAGGTTTCCGCCCCCCCCGGGGGAAAAAAAAATA
Source organism: Mixophyes fleayi (assembly GCF_038048845.1). Lineage (NCBI taxonomy): Eukaryota > Metazoa > Chordata > Amphibia > Anura > Limnodynastidae > Mixophyes > Mixophyes fleayi. The sequence goes on from NC_134409.1 coordinate 100,749,164, forward strand.
GAGCGAGAGAGAGCTGCTCCATTTCAGCGAGTCTGAATTCTACAGCAGCCGCTGCGCTGTCAAGAAGCATCCGCGGCAGTGCTGTATTATACTACAATACAGCACTGCCGCGGACGCTTCTTTGACAGCGCCGCGGCTGCTTTGGAGCACCGTTGGTTCCCGGAGAACCAGAAACCCCCCCTGCGTGCGCCACTGCGTCTGGTCCAATCCGACAAAAGAGCTACTGTAGTACAAATTGCTGAAAAAGTTAATGCTGCCAATAATAAAAGGTGTCAGAATACACAGTGCTTCGCAGCTTGATGTGTATGGGTTCTGCATAGCATCTACAATGGCCACATGAACACTAGACCTGGACCATGGAGCAATGGAAGAAGGTGGCCTGGTCAGATTAATCACATTTTCTTTTACAGCATGTGGACAGACGGGTGCATGTGCGTTATTTACCTGGGGAAGTGATGGCACCAGGATGCACTGTGGGTAGAAGACAAGTCAGCAGAGACCATGTGATACTCTGAGCAATGTTCTGCTGGGAAACCTTGGGTCCTGGCATTCATGTGGATGTTAGTTTGACATGTACCACCCACCTACCTAAATATTGTTGCAGACCAAGTACACCTCTTCATAGTAAAGCTATTCCCTGATTGCATTGGCCTCTTTCAGCAAGATAATGCGCCCTGCCACACTGCAAAATTTGTGCAGGAATGGTTTGAGGAACACAACAAAGAGTTCAAGGTGTTGACTTGGTCTCCAAATTCCCCAGATCTCATTCCGATTGAGCTTCTGTGGGATATGCTGGAAAAACAAGTCAGATCCAGGGAGGCCCCACCTCGCAACTTACAGGACTTAAATGATCTGCTGCTAATGTTTTGGTGCCAGACACCACAGGACACCTTCAGACGTCTTGTAATATACAATTTTACAATATTAGGCAGGTGGTTTTAATGTTGTGGCTGATCGATGTATATGTGCTAGCGCTATTAACATTGGAATTATAATGAGGAAGGTAATTTATACACATTTATGAAAATATCAGTAATAGAAGTTAATATAATATAGAACAAAAAATAACTCTGACATACTGCCTTTTAGTCTAAATAAACCTCCACAAACGTAAAAGTTTATATGGCTTTATCACTGATCTACAAATAATGTAATAAATGATGTCATATTGTATCTATTAGCTTATATATCTACCTTATATATCTACCCTCATACCCACTTTTGTTATTTCCCTCTTTCCCTATCCCTCTTTATTTTCTGTACCCTTAATATTTGAAAATGTTTTCAACAAAAATTATTGATGATGCAAAAGAAATGAAATTTGTTTTCTGCAATTCTTCCCAAAAAGAGGCACCCTATTTGCCTATTACAAACTTTGCTCCAATACAAATATGGCTATCTTGCTCCACAAACATATGTATCTTAGTGTAAATTTAGGTGATCCAGGCACATGGTGGGTCCAAGTCTTTACTGGCGCTGCAGAACTCCTATTTAGCACATTACCTCCTCTTAGTTTAAATTTTTTTATATTTAAAAAAGTATTAAAATCTAAAAATGCTCATTAGTATAGATGACTCTCAGACTGAGGTATTTCAGATAGATGTCCACTGAATTAGTATATCAGTGAACGGGGGCTTGCATTGGCATGAAATGGTAGGGGATGTGCTAGCATAAGTGGGGGGGAGCTGGCATGGTGGGTATGTGCTTTACAAGAGTAATATGTGTTTCCATAGGTGGGGGAAGCCTGGTTGTGTGCTGAAGAGGGGCACTCTAGCGATGGCATAATTGCCAACTATTCCTACTTTCCAGGGACAGTCCAAGGTTTTAGAAATTTGTTCCTGAAAATGTTTGTAATTGGAAATGTCTCTATTTTTCAAAATTAACCAAATACACAATAATACAAATTCTACCTCTTAAATCCAATTCTTACCATATATTCTTGTTTTCTGGACTTAAGTTTATATTATTTGAAGAAGAGTATTTAAAGTGCAAAAAACTATGTTATAATTAAATTCAGTAGGCATGACATGATGGGAATTGTAGTGCTCCAAGCCCTGCGAGACAAGTATTGCATGTAATTTCCTTACATGCGAAATGTCTTTGAATATCATTTTAAAATGTTGCCTACTGTGGGAAAGTTAGAGGTTTTCCAATGTGCAGTGTGACCAAAATAATTCCCTACTTTTGCTTGTTCAATGAATATATTGTGGCAATAGGGGCAGTTTGCCACATACTGTTAAAGAGGAGATTAACGGTTTCCCTGGGAATCTGCAGACTCAGGCTACAGATAGTGTTAAGTCTGCACACTCTTCCAAACACACACACAGTACAGGAACACAGGTGGAGCACCTGGTGTTATTAATTAAGGGAACAGCTAGTGTAGTGCTTGGGAGGAAACTTAAATAGGTGGACTTGTGTTGTGGGTGGTGCAACCGATGCCAATAAGTGGCTGGTGTCCAGTTAGGGAACTATCTGTCTACTTAGCGTTAGGGTTGCATGACTTTGCAAATATTTTTGGTGTGATTGCTGAAACTACTAAAGTAGCTATTCATTCCACCCTGACAAGCCTGAATAAAACAGCAAAGTGGTTCAGCAAACCTATGTCAGCAGCATTTGTTCCACAATATATTAACTAATCCATTATAATTGCTATTGAACCATTCCTATATCATTAAAGTAATTCCATCGTTTTCAAATAAGCATTGCATAAGCGATTGTATTGTGTTTCCAAAGCACAAAGTAATTTATTTTAGCAGATGTAAAATTTAGCAGTTCAATACATAATTATAATACAGTACAGCCAATACCAAAAAGAAACATACATACCGCGCCCGCATGCGCTCGCTAAGCTGCACTCCCACTGGTGCCAGCGAACAGTACTTCACTCCAGAATACTGTGGTCAGAGAAGACTGAGGCCAGTGCCAGTGAGAGCTGTATTATATACACTCAGTGTTACAGTGAAAACAATGCAGATGGTGTGACTTGCGTCTATTGGTCCAGGTATCAGGAAGGTCCAGAGTGCTGAAGGTCATAGGCCAGTTCAAACCCAAATATCCAAAGGTGGGGGTCATCTCTCCAGGGGTTGTGCTCTGACTTTTCGGCCAAGAATCCAGTTACAACTAGTCTATTAGCATTTTATAGTCAGTATTTCTTTAAACATTTGTTCCCTAACATCACTAACTAGAGTATGCAATATGCGATCTCTTCGGTGAAGGAACCAGACAACTGCTGATGAATAGGGGATTAAAATGATACCAGACATGACACGTTTCCTGTAACCTGAACCTTAAATAACACTAAAATGTACATATAATCATAATATATAAACTAATAATAAACTAAATACTATCTGCTCACAAATCACTGTGGAATGGAATCAATATGAATATGAAATATATAAATAACTAAAAGTAGTAGTGCGAGTGTGTGCGTGCGTATTTTACCGCATGATCACGCCATGCCACGTGTAGCGTGGCATACTGAGTGCAATCGCACGATAATACAATATTAACCAATATACTTTCGTTCATCCAATTTTACGACTTCGACAATATTCACTGTAGGTGAAACACTGATTAGGAAAAAGATTAAAGAGGTCTTAGATAACGCTATCTTGACATCTATTTCCAGCGTTCCGTCACAATAGAAGTAATAGATGTGTTTTAATACAATCTGTCATGCATTTACATGGAGGCACAAAACTGGTTCCATGATTATATAGGACGAGACCCAAAAACTGCCAGATCTGAGCTGGTGCAAAACAAAAGTCCTTTCACTAGTGGAAAAGGAATGCCCATAAAAATGCAGCCTCTTTACCCCATAATCTTATTACATTAGTCTAGCTCCACAAAATGAAATCTTGTTTGCACACTGTGGACCTCATTTAGAGTCAGACACAAAGTCTGTTTTAGGCGCATCCAACAAAAAAACACTACCACACATGTGCAGAAAGCACCATATCCGCCTGCATCTTGGACGCAATTATCACTTGCGGCAGCTTGTGACTCACTATGAGAGAATGGGAGGAACGCAGAATTGTGAAGGCGTGACCATGTAAATACATCCTAGTCGCAGTGAGGCGCAGACGCAACACACGTCAAAACAGGGCTAAAGCTGTGCAGCAGGAATTAGGTGGCATAAGCGTTAGCTAGGTGCAGGAACTGCTCGCAGCTTGATAGGGTATTAAGAGTGGGACGCAACTGGGGTTGCTTGCCACTCATAATACCCTACCAAGCTGTGGCACACTCCCACTTCTACACTTCTTAAACTGACTTTGTGTCCGACTCCAAATGAGGTCCTGTGTGTGCAAACTGTTTTCTCCTTAAACCTATGCACTTTGGTAGAAATCTAGTTGCACAGTGGGTCCAAAGCAAGTAATAAATTAACTCAACAGCTGGAAATGTGTAGTAAAGTGTTGCTATGTTGTGTACAATGTTAATTTTAGCTAAGTTTATGAGATTATTGTTACTGTACTTGCTATGCTTGGAGCTATTGGTGTCTTGGTTTTACTTGTTTTGTTCTTTACTGTTGTACACTGTATGGTCTACTGTTTGTATATTGTACGGCGCTACAGAAATCTTGTGGCGCCATATAAATAAAGGATAACAATAATAATATTGGCTAAGTCTGCCTAGCTATTCACAGATATAGTAAAGTTTATTTTAGAAGGAAATTTACCCTACATTAACTGCTCAATCAATAGTTTGAACTTAAAAAATGTATCTTGCCCAAAACCACATACATCTACAATGTATTAAAGTAAAAACATGTTCAGACTACAAACATTAGCACTACAGTGCTCATGTGCATTCTGAGACCTGTAGTTCTGAGACTTGTAGTGCCACAAGTCTGTAATTTTTTTTTTTTATCAATAATGATTTTATTAAAGTTTTTCCTTTTGGTTACATGGTACACAAAAACAGAAAAGACATTCATTGTAATTTACAAGGGAGGAATGGGGGAGGACAATGACAAGTCTGTACTTTTAATGGTGTCCCCAGGAAATTTTAAGTATTGACATATCATAAAAATATAAATATTGCCCCACTGCTGGTGCAAAAATAAGCTACTGTAATAAAGTGCAAAAAACTATGTTATAATTAAATTCAATAGGCATGACATGATGGGAATTGTAGTGCTCCAAGCCCTGCGAGACAAGTATTGCTTACTTACATTTAATAAATAATTACATTTAAGCCACTAATTTATTTTCAAAATAAATTGTCCCCCTTGAGAAAATTCATAATATTTTTGCCTCTCTACAACAAAAAAGATGGTTTATTGAAACTTCCATTGCGATTCCAGTTATATTAACATTGCCCTGCAGTGTAACAGTGATGTGTTTTCCGATGTCGCCTATAGAAAGCAACATGTTGTATCTGGAGATTTTGAATTCAAACTCGGGCGAGTTTGCGTTTAATCTCCCGTGAGGTTGACTGCAACATGGGAGAGATAGGTGTTATAAAATCGACACAAATCACAAGAGATTGGATTTAGGAAAATCAAAATCGCTGGTTACTACATATGGTGATTTTGCACTTGAAATCGCCGGTTATCTCTTCTAATTTGCAGTGAAAAAAATTGTAACTTAATACATTCACCCCCTGTACTGCATGGTAGATCTGAATAACAAGCAGAATGCAAAGCAGATGAAAACCTAACACACCCTTAAAACATAGTAGATATATTCTTTTTTTCCATATCATAAATGCTATGCAATTTTATTTTTATGTTTAAATTTATTTTTAAAATAATTCTATAAATAGAAATGTATACATTTATTAATCTCAATCCATAACCCATCAAAGTACTGAAACATTTATTGTAGTTCCTGATTTGTGTAATGTAATACTAATATGACAAGGAAAACAGCGCTGTGGGTTCTTTTGCTAGGTTCGCCGTCGGGTAAAAGGCTACCCTTCTCATCTAGGCCGATTATGAAAGCTGTCCAAGTCTTGCCGACTCCAGATTCCACTGCAGGTAGTGGCTATTTCTTGGTGGTCATGCACTCATAATTGTGGGATATGTGCAGGTATAGTTAGTTTCGAACAGTGAAATATGTCTATAACCTACATGCTTCACCTTGTATTCAGGCTCACCAGGGCCAGATTAAGGGAATGGAGGCCCCTGGGCTAAGGGGGCCTCCATTCCCCGTGAGGGCCCCTCCCCCGTGATCCGAGCTGCCCACCCCCCCCAGCACTTACCTCCTACGGCGCGCTGTACGCTCTTTACTGAGGAGATCTCGTGAGAGTGAGACTCACGAGATCTCCTCAGTAAGGAGACTACAGCACGCCAGGGAAGGACAGCAGTGAAAGTGCTCAGCAGCACTGATTATGTCGGGGGCGCCCCCGCCCCCGACCGATCAATACTGCTGCTGAGCACTTTTAAGGGCCCCCTGGATGCCATAGGCCCCTGGGCTGTAGCCCAGTTAGCCCTATGGTTAATCCGGCCCTGAGGCTCACACACCTGTGCTTCTCATTCCCTCTGTCTCTGTGTTAGATCAGCACTTCCCGATTTGGGCGGTCACATGATTGTTGCTGGGATGTGGCATATTCTGCAGTGTATATATAAAACTCACTCTCACACTCTAACAGTGTCAGAGCAACAGGTTTTCATACCCAGACTGACTCCCTGTTATGCTGTATTGCTGCTGTCCTTGGTTTTCCTTGCGAATCCACCTTGGGAAGTGCTTCTGCCTGTTAACCCCTCGTGTACCAGTCCTTGCTTGTTTTGACCTCTCTTCCTCGGATCATGATTCTGTACTGCGCTACTGCCTGTGTACCAGATTCTGGCCTGTTAGACTTTCCTTCTGCTTATTGATTTTGTACCTCGCTACAGCCAGTGTACCAATCCTCAGCTAGCTGACCTGCTTTCGGATTTTCATTTCTATCCGCTGTGTTATTCCTAGTGACTGTTCAGAGGGCCACGAACTGCGTGTTCCCAGCCTCTAAAGTCCATCCTGCCTTGCGGTTCTTGATAAAGACATGGGGGAACCCGTTAGACTCCGCGTCTCTGTTCGGCCAGTGCTAAACCAGGCTAACACGTGTATCCATCTCCCCAGGGATCTCTGCGTTCAGACAACGAGACAATCATTACAGTTTGCTCTGACCATACCTTGATGGATCCTGTGGACATTACATTCCCTCTCACAGGGATCTCCTGCAACACCTGCTCGGAAGAGTTGAGAAGCAGGAAGCTAATCTGGAACATTTAATGAAGTTTTTCTAAAGATTCTTCACTTGTCTGGATTTATTTTAGGAAACATTGGCGACACCCGGGCAGTCCGTCCCACCAGTGGATACAGTCCCACCTGTGTCTGCGGCCTCTCAGTTACATATTCTCAACCCTCCGAAATTTGAAGGGGATCCCGAGTCTTGCAGAGGATTTCTTATTCAATATGCCATACAATTTGAGCTCCATCCCGGGAACTTTCCCAGCAAAAAGGCTAAGGTGGCCTATATTGTTTCATTGTTTTCTGGCCAAGCACTTGCATGGGCATGACCCCTATGGGAGCGGAATAATCATCTACTCCACAACTGTGCTATCTTTTTGACCATGTTCAAGAGGATCTTTGATGAGCCCAGCAGAGTTTCTAATGCAACAGCCGCAATTCTGTGTTTACGCCAGGGTTTACACTCCGTTAGTCAGTATATATAAATTTAGAACTTTGGCTTCTGAACTGCGTTGAAATGACGAGGCTTTGATTGCGACATTCTGGCAAGGGCTGTCCAACCGAATTAAAGATGAATTGGCCTCAAGGGAACGTCCCTCTTCTCTTGATGAACTTATCACCTTGTCTAACAAGGTTTACCTCCGTTTTATAGAACGAACACTTGAGAAGACTCAGCCTTGTTGGTCTAACTTCCAGTTTCCAGTCGCTCCGCCGGAGGAATCCATGCCATTTGGTCGGTTCCGTCTCTCTAGTGAGGAGAGAGAGAGAAGAATAAACTTTGTCTGTATTGCGGTGACCCTGGTCATATTCTGGGTATCTGATCTGCCCTAAAAAGAACTGGGAGACAACAAGGCCTAACTGGTTCAGGAGATTTCTCCTTAGGTTCTCTTAGTCCCTCTCCAACATCTTCTTCTAGTGACACTTTTGACTTCTCGGTTCTGCTCACTCACGGTCCCAAAACTTTTTCAGCATTCGTGGACTTGGGAGCAGCAGGTAGTTTAATGTCAGCTTCCGTGGTTGCTCATTTGGCCCTCCCCACTATACCACTGGAACAATCTCTCCACCTTACCGCCATTGATGGAAGTAGAACCTCAGGTGGTGCCATTCGGGTTCGTACAGTTCCCATAACTATACAGATTGGATCCCTTCATAGGGAGGACATTTCCTTTCTTGTTATCCCCAAAGCCATCAACCCAGTGGTATTAGGGCTTCTGCAGCTTTGTCTGCATTCTCCCATATTAGATTAGCACAATGCTCAGATTATTTCCTGGGGTTCGTATTACCTTTCTCATTGTATACAGGGAGTGATTCTGCCACTTCGTCTGGCTAAATCTGACCTTTCTCCAGAATTATCTCTACCCCCCCACCCAGTCTGTGCATTGACTACCGGGGCTTGAACGCCATTATAGTGAAGAACAGATATCCAATTCCTTTAATTACCTAACTTTTCGACCGGATCAAGGGCGCCACAGTCTTTTCCAGATTGGAACTTCGGCGTGCATGCAACCTGATCCGGATAAAGGGGGGGATGAATGAAAAAGGCCTTTAACACCAGAGACTGTCACTTTGAGTACCTAGTTATGCCATTCAGCTCATGTAACACTCCTGCAGTATTCCAGAGTTTCATCAACAAAATTTTTCGAGAACTCCTTCACCATCCAAATTAGCGCCGAACTTAACCCTTTGGTGGGTTATTGGTTGTCAGTCTCCTTCATCAATATGTAGTAATATATTTGGATTACATCCTCATCTTTTCCCCAGATCTTCAGTCTCATTGAGGATATGTAGTTAAAGTTCTTACTCAACTTAGAACTAACCACTTATTCTGTGAACTTCAGAAGTGTATTTTTGAACAAACCCAATTACCCTTCCTGGGCTACGTTATCTCTGGTACTGGAGTCCGTATGGACCCCACCAAGCTCAAAGCCATACTGACTGGCCCCAACCTTCAGGTCTGAAGGCTACTCAGTGCTTTTTAGGTTTTGCTAATTATTATCACAGTTTATTAGGGGTAACGCCGATTTGGTCGCGCCCATCACTGCACTTAACTGGAAAACATCTGATGCTAAAGCATGGCCCGTGGAACCGGTGTTAGCCTTCCATTCCCTCAAGAAGGCCTTTTCCTCTGCTCCTGTCTTGCTGCAACCCAACTGCCAGCGTCCATTCTTTCTTGAAGTAGACGCCTCTTCTTACGGGACTGGGGCTGTTCTCTCTCAGCGCGATTCCTCTGGGAAACTTCACCCCTGTGGGGTTTTCTCTCACAAGCTACTACCGGCCAAGAGGAATTAAGGCATAGGGGATAAGGAACTCCTAGCGATCAAATTGGCTCTCTCTGAGTGAAGACATCTGCTGAAAGGTGCTTTGATTCCAGTAACAATTTATACCGATCACAAGAATCTCTTCTATTTACAGACGGCACAGTGTCTGAATCCCAGCCAAGCAAGATGGTCTCTATTTTTCTCCCAGTTCAATCTCGTACTCACCTACCACCCGGGTTCGAGAAACAAGAAGGCAGATGTTCTGTCAAGTTCTTTTGATTGCTCTGACACTGAACCCCCCGAACAGAATAAATTTATCTTGGACCCTAAAAGTGTGGTGGCATTAACTCCCGTGAGATCTACCCTCTGTCCTCCGGATAAGATCTTCGTTACTCCTAATTTTTTACTAAACGATTACGCTGGGACCATACTTCTTGCTTCTTGGGACATGCTGGAGCTAAGAAAACCTGGGAGCTGTTCAATCGAAGTTACTGGTGGCCATCTCTTCGCATCGATGTCAAGCAATTTATTACTGCATGTCCCATTTGTGCTCAATACAAGGTACCCAGACAGAATTCATATGGTCCATTGGTACCTTTGCCTATTCCAGATCGTCTGTGTTCTCACCTGGCAATGGATTTCATCACTGATCTACCACCTTCCAAATTATTCACCGTCATATGGGTCTTTGTAGATCGTTTTTTCAGAGTCGACCATTTTGTACCGCTCAAGGGTCTTCCCTCCGCCTCTACATTAGCCGACCTTTTTCTCAGAGAAATCTTCCGGTTGCATAGATGTCCTCAGGAGATTGTATCCAACAGAGGTCCTCAGTTCATATCTAAATACTGGAGAGCCTTTTGTAAGATTATTGGCATCAAACTTAATTTTTCTTCAGACTACCACCCAAAATCTAATGGGTTGACGGAGAGAACTAATCAGGAACTTGAGAAATTTCTTTGCATATTCGTTTCTGCCAATCAAAGCAACTGGGTGGATATAATACCATAAGCGCAATTCGCCCACAATAATCACTACCATGAGGTCATCTCCAACTCTCCTCTCTTTGTACTGTACGGCTGTCATCCCAAGTTACCCACCCTTCCCCAGGTTCCATCCTCAGATGTACCAGTGGTGGACTCTCTTTTTTGGAATTTCTCAGTCATTTGGACTCTAGTAAATGACAGTTTAAATAAGTCTACCACACGGAAAAAGATGGTCAGTGATAGAAGTAGCCCTGCTGTTCCTAATTGGAGACCAGGAGACAAAGTCTGGTTCTCCACCCGCAATCTTCGACTACGGGTTTCTAGTATGAAACTAGCCCCTTGGTTTATTGGTCCTTTTAAGAATTTGAAGGTCATTAATCCTGTAGCCTTTAGGTTGCAGTTGCCTTCTTCCTTAAAAGTTCCCAAAGTGTTCCATGCTTCTCTCCTGAAACCCGTTGTCTCCAATCGGTACTCTACCACTAATAATCCTCCACCTCCCATTCTGGTCCCGAATCAACAAGAGTACGAGGTCAAACAAATTTTGGATTCTCGCATATCCAGAGGCATCTTGCAGTTTTTGATCGATTGGAAGGGCTATGGCCCAGAGCAATGCTCCTGGATTAAAGCTTCCGATGTACATTGACTTGGCTAGTTAAGACTTTCCACAAAAAGTTCCTGACAAGTCTTTTAGGGTGTCCAGTGTCCACCCTTAATGGAAGGGAGTACTGTAACAAACCTCCCTGTTCACACACCTGTTCTTCTGATTCTCTCTGTCTCTGTCTTAGATCAGCACTTCCTGGTTTGGGCGGTCACAATTGTGGCTGGGAGGCGGCATATTCTGCAGTGTATATAAAGCTCAATCTCACACTCTAACAGTGTGAGAGTAACAGGTAGCCATACAAAGACTGACTCCCTGTTATGCCTTATTGCTGCTGTCCTTGGTTTTCCTTGTGAATCCGCCTTGGAAAGTGCTTCTACCTGTTAACCCCTCGTGTACCAGTCCTTGTTTGTTTTGACCTCTCTTCCTGGGATCCTGATTCTGTACTGCGCTACTGCTTGTGTACCAGATTCTGGCCTGTTGTTAGACTTTCCATCTGCATACTGATTTTGTACCTCGCTACCGCCAATGTATCCAGTCCTCGGCTAGCTGACCCGCTGTGTTGCGTCTAGTGACTGTTCACAGGGTAGCGACCTGCGTGTTCCCGGCCGCTAAAGTCCATCCTGCCTTGCGGCGGTTCTTGGTGAAGACTCTGCGCCTCTGTTCGGCCAGTTGAGACAATGAAACAATCGTTACATAGGCTTCCTCAGGGATAATACACGTATATTGTCCTATGGGCTGTTTGTGTTTAAGTAACGCCTGTCTCTTCCATATTTAGTAAACTTCACGGTTTAAAGGATTGTATTACATAAATATTACCCTCTTTGACCATGGCATAATATCATAAGTATAATGTAATATTGTCCAGGGTATGTCATTGTTGATTTTCTAATATTAATATATATTTGAGGCAATTTGCAGCATTTTGGCCCCATCCCCATGACTAAATTGGCATTGTGTCATTTAATCGTAGGGGGCGGGGTCAAAATAACACAATTCCCTGCAAATTGCATCATTTTGACACTCGACAGGCAGGATGCGGGAGACTTGCATGCTCTCCCAGGAGTCCGGAAGACCTACCCAGAATTCGGGAATCTCCCGGACATTCAGGAAGAGTGGGCAAGTATGCCTATATGCTTCAAACACCATTAAAATGCAGTTAAAATCAGATGCACTCACCTCCCAGTTATAGAGGCTTACATCTAGCAAGGACTGGGTGTAAGCCACGCCCAAATTAGCCTTAAATAGGCTTGATGGACAGATGCTAAGATAACATAAGGCAATAATATGAAACAAAACCAGAGAAGAAATAAGTCCGCACTCTGTATATCCTATGTTATATATGGTGCCAACTGCATGGCGATATAAATGCACATATATGTATACATAATAAAAAAGACAGTTGTTTACTGTTATATATATATGTATATATATAACTTGAGATCATGCAACTAGCCATCTAACAATCAATGGAAATTATGTTTGAGGAAATATTTGCAGTACACAGTTACAAGGCATAAGTTAAATATTTAGTGAAACTTATATTTAGGTAACATAATGGTGGCATAGAGACCTCTAGTGGGTAATAGAGGAACTTGTTATGTACTAGTGTTAAGTGTTACCAGATGAAAATCAAGATTTAACCATAAGGAATATAAGGATTGTAATTGATATATTCAGTAGGTTTCACAATTACTCAATTAAATAAGTTCTCAAGTGGTATTCTTTTAGTGCGATAGATAATTAATCCTGTACAAAACCCAGGATAGACACCCTCAATAAGAGGAACACATTGTATTGCTTTCAATGGGAAATATTTGTGAAAAGTCTTTATTGTAAGGTAACAAATCATATAGGTAGGCTTATAAAAGCAGCTCTATGTGAACCACACCTTGCCAGTTTATTGAACTTGCTTCTGCATACCAGCATTTCCTTGGACTCTTTCACTGTATTTGACCCCTGGCTTCGGACAACTATCTCTCTGGCTCTTTGACCCCTGGCTTTGGAGGACTACCTCATAAGGTGAAGATGATCACTTAGTACCATTAAGAAGTAATTAGCATTGACCTTGTAATGTAGGAGAATGACTGCACTCAAGCCATGCAAGGAAAATGAGCCACACATTACAGAATTACCAGAAACCTTAACTGTTGAAAAGAAGCACTCAGGACTGTGTAGTGCAGTGCTGTCGCCATACATGCATTTGTCAAGAACATGGTGAAGGACGAGTCACGTGACCATATTGTCTTCATCCACTGCATGGTAGTCCATTGCCTGTGCTCTGTACACCACTGAACTTACAAATGTGCATTGTGTGATGGTGGTTTATGCACTGCAACCCATCTATGATATCTTGCTCCTCGGAGCTCTCGTAGGGCCATTTTAATTAAACTGACTGCTTGCGCCACATTCTGAAATTTGCAGTCATGTGATCTGCAGTTACTCACCTGTTATCAGGGCCGCATTAAGGGAATGGAGGCCCCTGGGCTAAGGGGCCCTCCATTCCCCCGTGAGGCCCCCCTGTGAGCTGCCCCCTGTGAGCCCCTCCCCCAAGCACTTACCTCTTTCTCGTGTCACTGTAGTCCTTCTGCATCGCGCTGTAGGCTCCTTACTGAGGAGATCTCAGTTTCACTTTCATGAGATCTTCTCAGTAAGGATATTCCTGAGCACCGAGGGAGGACTACAGTGGCAGGCTCAGCAGCATTGATCGGGTTGGGGGTTGTCACGCCCCCGCACCGACGATCAATAATGCTGCTGAGCACTTTCAAGGGCCCCCTAGAAGCCCGAGGCCCCTGGGTTGTAACCCAGTTAGACCTCGGGTTAATCTGGCCCTGCCTGTTATGTGTTCTGCTTAGATTTATTGTACAGATACTACAATCCTGTAGTATATGTTTTTACCTATGGTTGCCCTTTTTAATGATGTTTTCCATGCTGACATCACCTTAGACATTGTTGCTTGTAAAACAATAGCAAATTGAGATGTCTTGTCACTGAAGCTCTTGCCAAACATGCTGCAACCACCCCTCTTTTAAAGTCACAGAGGCCTCTTCTTGCAGCCATGTTAGCCATAATTATAGGCAAGCAAGGTAACTCAACATTTTTATACATAAAGTTGACCATACTTGGATGTGATCATAATATTACCAGATTTTAAAAAGATTTATTGCAATAATGTTTCCTTAATCAATGATTACAGAGTGATGTCTACATTGTCTCACATAGATATATATAGCATGGCATTCATATATAATTATTTAGAGTTGTGCATCAATTATATTATGATGTAACTTAGTACATAAAAGCAGTAGATGGCAGCCACGCCATATTTTACAGAACATGTATGATATTAATTTTGGTGTCACCTACGAGTTAATCCAGACACAATTCCTGAGTAGATAAAGCACATGCAGATGGCAAACTGTCCTTGAATCTCATACAAACCAACTTTTGTTACTGAAAAATAATTAGTTGCAAAGAAACTAGAGAAAAGGTAGTGCAATATAGATAAGTCTCTGTATCTTATTTGGTGTGAGAATAATGTTTCACATGAATATAATTACAAACCTCTTTACAATGCCTGACAATCATAATACATATGACAGACATGTAAAAGCCTTGGGTTACATATATTGTTAAAATATATATCTATGGTTAACTCTTATTTTGCCTTAACAGATGGCTTGCTTAGTTATTAACACATGCCACTCCTGTGTGTAAGCCTTTGCTTTCAGTATGCCTGTATGTCCCTCATTTACCCATGTGTTTTCAATTTTTGTTCACTACCTGTACATTTCTATCCTTAAATGGTTCTCTTCTTGGTATTAATCAACAAAACCTGGCATTCCTCAGATTAGGCAATGTTTTTCCAATTATTCTGTGTTTGTGCCCCACTTTTAACTGTACCTTCTTGTTTTTGCTGACGGGAGTGGAACTTGTTTAGTTAGTCGGCTGTCAAGGTACCATAAATAGTGAATTTTGATGTCTCTTTCAGCACTATTGTTGTACATAGCTATTAGTTGGTTGACTGTAGTCTGTCTGTCTGTTAACTCTGCACAAGCTTTGTCGGCCTTATTTGGCACTTTCATCAATGGTTTGTTTCTGATAGGAGGACAATATTGGCTAGATGATTGTTTGAATATTGGCTCATTCTCAGTACACCTATGACACTATAGTGTGTAAAAACTGCAGTGTTGCTATTCCTGATGCATAATTACAGATGTCCGCTGTCGTGCCATGTTTAAAGTCAGTTGAATCTCTGTAATACATACACAACCTGTTGATACCTGTATACTGGCTGTAAAAAAGCATTATTTTTCACATATGATGATGTCTCTGACTGATCAGTCTATTACATGAGAAGATCACTTGTTCCTAATAAACTAGCCACTCATTATATGGCTATTTATCGAATAAAGGAATCTTTGGGGAACAGTGAATCTCCTGACCTCATAGCAAAGTTTGAGTAGGGGCCCAGCGTTAACATTTTCTCTTTCCTCGCTACTCTTAATAGATGGTAGCTCTTCTGAGCATGCATCATCAAAAGGGACTTCTACTCTACTCTAATGAGAGTCAATTATCTTTTGATAGCAGAATGGGGGCCTCAGCGATGGGGCCATTTTAGCATTGCTGGGCCCAACTCACCTCAGGACACTGAAGCCACCACACACCTTTCACCCACAAAAGACACGCAGATTCCCTTCAGGACAGCACTAATTTTTTTGGGGAATATAGTTACTATCTGAGATGAACATAAACTAAAAGCTGTATATTACTGAACTGAATAATATACCACAAGGAGGAGGAGCTGCTGCTGCTGAGAGGAGCTGGATAAAAAAGGAGCTAGGAGCCAGTGCAACAGGTTAGTACTGCAGTACCACTCTAAGAGAAATGGGGAGGGAGTGTTGGTGGGTATTAGTGAAACACATTTAATATTTTCTCTTGTGAATACAATAATTGTATTGTTGGTGCACTTAAGATATGTGCAACAGTGCTGGGTTCAGTGATCTTTGTGTATCAGTGTTCTCTGTATCGGTATGTAGAATCGCACGGGTTGGGTACTGTATATCGATGCTGAAAACCTTGACAACACTTAACCCGGGTGAATGTGTCCTTCCCGACGCACTTACTATGACGACTGTTGTGAAATGCGACTTCAAACAACTGCGGTGAAGGAAGAAGGCGGCGGCACTTAATGATGTCACGGTGTAAGGTGATGGTATTATTGCTGCTGTTAAGGGGGAAGTATGCAGTGATGTAGAAGCGTTTGTAACCTACATCGTACATCGCCGCATTGCATTTGTTAAAACTCGCATTTCACATGAAATAGACTCATACCTAATGCAGCATTGTTCAGGGGGCAACACAGAAATGGCTCTGAGTTATATGTAGCCACCAATAGTAATTTATGAACTAGAAAAAATACATCCTAGCACATTTATTTTTGTTCAAATTCACCTAATTGTCTACCTAAAGGCTATATCCCTATGTACAGTTTAACATGTTTTATTACTTTGGTATAAAGGTGCATAGAAATGTATATTCTCTTGTAAACATCCATTGAAAATATAGCCTGAGACCCAATTTCTACCACCTCCAAGAAAGTGTAAGATCTAAGCCTTTTTCTAGGGATAAAAACGTTGTGGGGCCAGCTCCAAACAGACCTGAGAGAGTGGAGGGGCAAGACCTTCTCCTGGATAGGTCGGGTCAACATACTTAAGATGAATGTCCATCCGCGCGTTCTCTATCTCTCAGGGGCGGATCCAGAAGTTAATTGTACCGGGGGCGATTTAGGGGGGGGTTTAGCCCCGCCCCCTTTTTGACACCTAAGGCTGCTGACGGATGCACACTATGTGCAGATCAGTTCAGCAGAGAGAGTTAGGGAGAGAGTCCTGGCCGGCTGCTCTGATTGTGTCAATCAGAGCAGCCGGGCAGGACTCTCTCCCTAACTCTCTCTGCTGAACGGATCTGCACATAGTGTGCAGCCGCCGGCAGCAAGCCCCTTGTCACAGATTTAGGGTATTTGCTTACTGATTTTTGCACTACTCACCCAAGAGGTGCGGAGTCTAACGTGTTCCTGGTTTTCACCAGGGACCCCCGCAAGGAAGTGTGGTCTTAGCTGCGGGAACACGCAGGTCGCGGTCCTCTAAGGGAGTAATCAGTGAAGCAGTAGATGAAAGCGGTGTCGTACAGGCCCAGTCCAAACCGTGAATTCAGGAGATGTCCAAGGGAAAGTTCAAAGCCGTAGTCAGTAAAGCCGGGTCGAGGTCAGAAGCACAGGAGGAAGAGTCAAATATCAAGCCGAGGTCAAGTTCACAGGGAGCACGGAACAGGGGTAGTAAGTAACAAGCCGGGTAATACACAGGAAGCGCTGGAAACGGTACACAGGAACGCTGGAGCTAGGATGAGACCTAATACTCTGGCACTCTCCATGTGCCAGAGTGAGGCTTTTATACAGGTGCAGTCCAATCACTGGCGGTGGTGACGCTAAACACCACCGCCATAGTTACTAGGAAGCGTTCCGTTGCCTAGCAACGGAACGCGCGACCGCTGACCCGGAAGTACGCTCGGTTGCCTGGCAACCGAGCGCTCTGTCACAGAAGCAGACGTCCGTCTCTGTGCGGCAGGCATAGCACGGAGACGGCGTCTGACAGTACCTCCTCCCCTACTTTGTTGGATAGATCTTTGTTTGAAGAACTGTTTCAATAACCGTGGGGCGTGGAGATCTTCTTTTTGCACCCAGGATCTCTCTTCTGGCCCAAAGCCTTACCAATGTACTAAGAATTGGTGTCGTCCATGAAGGATACGGAAATCCAGGATACAACTAACTTCAAATTCTTCACCTTCCGTAGTACGTACAGGAGCTGGACGATGAGGCGACTGATGAAATTTATTGAGTACAAGTGGTTTGAGAAGAGAGATATCAAAGACATTGTGGATCTTCAGGGAAGAGGGTAACCGGAGTCTGTAGGTTACTGCATTGATCACATGTGTTATGGAAAAGGGACCAATATAACGGGGAGCCAATTTTTGAGAAGGTACTCTTAACTTAAGGTTACGTGTGGATAACCATACTTTGTCGTGAACCTGTAAAAGAAGGACCAGTCTCCGATGGCGGTCTGCTGCTTGCTTATAGCGTAGGGAAGTCTCTTGGAGTCTAGCTTTTGTGTTAGACCAAATCTGAGAAAGGTTCTGCATGACATCCTCCACTGCGGGAACTGACAAGGAACTTTGGCTGGAAAAATCTGGGAGGGTGGGTTGGGAACCATAAACAATAAAAAATGGAGAGGCACCAGTAGACTCGTGATGATGAATATTGTGAGAAAACTCCGCCCAGGGTAAGAGATTAGCCCATTCTGCTTGATTATCTGAAGAAAAACATCGTAAGAAGACTTCGAGATCTTGGTTAACCCGCTCTGTTTGACCATTGGTTTGTGGATGATAACCTGATGAAAACTTGAGGTCAGACCCAAGTATTTTACAAAAGGCCCTCCAGAATTTGGAAACGAATTGCACTCCACGGTCAGAGATGATCTCACGAGGACATCCATGAAGTCTAAATATTTCTTTAATGAAGATAGAAGCTAACTGAGAAGCAGATGGTAGAGCAGACAAAGGTACAAAGTGGCCATTTTAGAAAATCTGTCCACAACAACCCAAATAGTGGTGTATCCATTGCTGGGGGGAAGGTCTGTGATGAAATCTATGGATATGCTTTGCCAAGGGAAATCTGGAATGGGAAGTGGTTGAAGGAGTCCAGAAGGGGCCATTCTGGGGTTCTTAAAACGGGCACATGTATCACAAGAAGCCACAAAACTTCGTACATCTGAATGTAGTGTCGGCCACCAATATCTCTGACGAAGAAATTCAAGAGTTTTCTTAACACCAGCGTGTCCTGCCAATTTAGAGGAATGCGCCCAGCGAAGGGCTTTAATTCGTAAATTAGGCTCTAAGAAGGAACAGCCCCTTGGGGGTGTCTTGGCCGTGGTTTTGGTAAGGGCGATAACCCTGGTAGGATTTAGAATGGGTAGGGGTTCCGAGGAAGTACAGAGATCCGTGTTGTCAAAAGATCGAGATAGAGCATCAGCTCGGATGTTCTTGGACCCTGGGTGGTAGGTCAGGATGATATCAAAACGTGCGAAGAACGATGCCCATCGAGCTTGGCGTGGATTAAGGCATCGAGCCTCGCTAACATAAAGCAGGTTTTTATGATCGGTAAGGACCGTTACTGGATGACGTGAACCTTCAAGTAAGTGTCGCCACTCCTCTAGGGCAGCCTTGATAGCTAGTAACTCTTTGTCACCAATTCCATAATTCTTCTCGTGGGATAAAATTTTTTGGGAAAAGAACCCGCAAGGTAAATGAGAACCGTTTTTGGATTTTTGGAAGAGTACTGCCCCCACACCTATAGCAGAGGCGTCAACCTCTAGAAAAAAGGGTTCAGATTGATCCGGTTGAGACAGGGCTGGAGCGGATGAAAAGGCCTGTTTCAGGAGATTAAATGCCTTTAGGGCTTCTGGAGACCAATTTCTGGGGTTGGCTGATTTTCGTGTCAGCGCTGTTATAGGTGCAATAATGGAGGAGAACCCTTTAACAAATTGTCTGTAATAATTGGCGAATCCAATAAACCTTTGGATGGCCTTGGTGCCCTGGGGAAGAGGCCAGTTGGTAATGGCAGACACCTTTAGTGGGTCCATGCTTAATCCTGCTCCGGAAACAATGTACCCAAGGAAAGAGATTTGTTCCACTTCAAAGATACATTTTTCTAATTTGCAGAAGAGTCGATTAGCTCGTAATCGGAGTAAGACTTCCTTCACATGGTGTCGATGGGAGGCAATGTCTTGGGAAAAGATTAGAATGTCGTCCAAATAGACAACGACGAAGTGATATAAACAGTCTTGGAAGATTTCATTAACGAAGGATTGAAATACTGCGGGGGCGTTACTAAGCCCGAATGGCATGACTAGATATTCGAAATGTCCGTCCCGCGTGTTAAACGCTGTCTTCCACTCGTCTCCTTGACGGATCCGTACTAAATTGTATGCCCCTCTGAGATCTAGTTTGGTAAAGATGCGGGCTCCACTAATCTTGTCGAAAAGGTCCATAATAAGGGGTAATGGATAACGGTTCTTGATAGTAATTTTATTTAGATGCCGATAATCAATACATGGGCGTAAAGATCCGTCTTTCTTTTTAACAAAGAAAAATCCTGCTCCGGCTGGAGAAGATGATTTTCTAATGAACCCTCGGGCTAGGTTTTCAGATATGTATTGTGACATAGCTTGGGTCTCCGGTAAGGACAGGAGATACGTCCTACCACGAGGAATTTGTTTTCCCGGGATTAATTCAATCGGACAGTCCCACGGGCGATGGGGTGGAAGAATCTCTGATCTTTGTTTGGAGAAGACGTCCTTAAAGGCTAAATAGACCGAAGGTAATGTACAGGTTTTAGAATTCATCTGAGTATGACAGACTTGAAAGCGGTGTGAGGGAATACATTGCTTATGACACTGCGGGCCCCAGGAAATAACCTCCGCACGAACCCAGTCAAATTGAGGAGAATGGTTCCGGAGCCAAGGAAGACCCAGTATCAGTGGGTTAATAGACTGTGGTAATACTAGGAATTGGATCCACTCTTGATGTAAGGCTCCTACCAACAATTGAACCGCACTCGTAATGCTGGAGATGACACCGTTGCTGACACGGTTACCATCCATGGCAGTGAGGGTAAGCGGTTGGGGCAGATCTTGAATGGTTAACTGGAGCTCTGAAGCAAGAGAGGCCGAAATAAAATTTCCTGCGGCACCGGAGTCCACGAAGGCAGAGATTTGTTGGGGTCCTTTAGTAGTCAAGAGCTGGACAGGCATGAGAAACTCGAGATTGGAGGTGGAGTAGGGAGTGGAAACGGTGACTCCTAAGGCGGCCTCCCTCTTACCGTCTAGGAGGAGGCGTTTCCCGGTCTCTTGGGACAGAGACTTAGAACGTGACCAGACTCCCCACAATATAGACATAATCTCTGCTTGAACCGTCTCTCGCGTTCTTCAGACGTTAGTTTAGAGCGGCCAAGCTGCATAGGTTCTTCAGTGGAAGATATTGGGTTTTGAAATTGGGGAGCCAAACGGGGAGTCCGTCTTGTAGAGGACCTTTCTGAACTTCTCTCTCTGAAACGAAGATCGATCCTGATACATAATGAAACGAGGGCATCCAACTCCGAGGGGAGTTCTCTGGTAGCCAATTCGTCCTTAATTCGATCGGTAAGACTCTGCCAGAAGGAAGCAATGAGGGCTTCATTGTTCCATCGAAGCTCAGAGGAGAGAGTCCGAAATTGTACGGCATACTGCCCGACAGACATAGAACCTTGTCGCAGGTTCAATAGGCTAGATGCGGCAGAAGAGACTCTGCCCGGTTCGTCGAAGACCTTCCTGAACATGTCAATAAAAGCCGCGGAGTCCTCCAGCAAAGGGTCATTGTGCTCCCATAACGGGGATGCCCAGGCCAGGGCTTGCCCACTAAGTAGCGAAATTATGAAGGCTACCTTGGTACGTTCCGAGGAGAATGCTGTAGAGTTACACTCGAAGTGAATGGCACACTGGTTAAGGAACCCTCTACATCTTTTTGGATCCCCGTCAAACTTATCGGGGGAAGGTATTCTTAGTCCAGTAGTGGCGGCTGGAGGGGCAGCAGGAGCCGCAGGGGACACTGCAGAGCGAGAAGGAGCCGTAGATGGTTCCGTAGGAGGGGTTTGTCCTGCCCGGAGAGAGTCTAGGCGAGATAGGATTCCCTGCACACACTGGAGTAAATGAGCCTGGTCCGCCTCCTGCTGTTCAACTCGGCGGCCCAGGTGGATAATGAGGTCCCGAGTTGTAGGTTCACCTTTTCCATCTGACGTCATGGCCAGAGTATACTGTCACAGATTTAGGGTATTTGCTTACTGATTTTTGCACTACTCACCCAAGAGGTGCGGAGTCTAACGTGTTCCTGGTTTTCACCAGGGACCCCCGCAAGGAAGTGTGGTCTTAGCTGCGGGAACACGCAGGTCGCGGTCCTCTAAGGGAGTAATCAGTGAAGCAGTAGATGAAAGCGGTGTCGTACAGGCCCAGTCCAAACCGTGAATTCAGGAGATGTCCAAGGGAAAGTTCAAAGCCGTAGTCAAGAAAGCCGGGTCGAGGTCAGAAGCACAGGAGGAAGAGTCAAATATCAAGCCGAGGTCAAGTTCACAGGGAGCACGGAACAGGGGTAGTAAGTAACAAGCCGGGTAATACACAGGAAGCGCTGGAAACGGTACACAGGAACGCTGGAGCTAGGATGAGACCTAATACTCTGGCACTCTCCATGTGCCAGAGTGAGGCTTTTATACAGGTGCAGTCCAATCACTGGCGGTGGTGACGCTAAACACCACCGCCAGAGTTACTAGGAAGCGTTCCGTTGCCTAGCAACGGAACGCGCGACCGCTGACCCGGAAGTACGCTCGGTTGCCTGGCAACCGAGCGCTCTGTCACAGAAGCAGACGTCCGTCTCTGTGCGGCAGGCATAGCACGGAGACGGCGTCTGACACCCCTGCTAGGGGGGGGGGCGATCGCCCCCCCTGGATCCGCCACTGCTATCTCTACAGACTCTCCCAATACATATACCCGACAAATGGTTCTCTGTCCTAGAGTGAGTAGTGAGGGATTTTGTGTGGGCCGGGAAAAGACCCCATTTCAAACATGAAGTCCTGTACCAATGTAGACATTTGGGGGGCCTACAACTCCCACACTTTTCCTCATACCACAGTGCAGTTAGGCTGGGGAGGATTGTGGAATGAAAGGCCTATGGTGACGAGAAACTGGATTAATATAGAAGGTGCTAGCTTTCCCTCTTTACTCCGGTTCACTCCATGGCTGATCAAATTACCTGCTATTAAACATCCTATTATTGGCCCTACCATTTCAAGGTGATCAAGACTCCGATCACTTACTCATATATCCTCACCCATATCTCCTTTGTCTCCCATCTTTGACAATCCGTGGTTTCCGCCGAGGGAGGGTGTCGGTCCTGTCACGAATCACCCTACGAGTTGAGTTATAGAAACCTGTTGTTGACGAGAGTTCTATCTATAGCAACCCCTTTTCCCATAGAACCATAAATGTTCGTCGGTACTTGGTTGTCCCAGGACTTATTCTTGAGTAGTGATAACTCAACTCAGGTAGGTAGGCACCACAAAGGACTTGACAATGGGAAGCTGAGCAGAGATACTCCTGGACCAGATTAAGCAGGAACACTGACTAGCAACAGAATGCAGTACCAACCTTCACCAGTATAACAGATTGGCAGTGTGGAGTAGAGGATAGGCCACAGTACCAGCTGTGGCCTGTGAGAGATGGAGCTAGAGAGCAGCACAGTATCAGGTAAAATGCTGGAGCAAGATAGAGCAGTAAAACTGTACTGTGAAACACTGCTGACACAGGTGAGTCTGGTGGAGCGGATAGCTTGCACCACGATCCTGAGGCTGGGAAAGGGCAGAGGTCAGGGCCACAAGCAAGGTCAGAATTCAGGCAGTGGTCACAACGGTATCAATCAGGAAAACTGGCAGTCACAGACACAGGAGGACAGAGAAGCAAGCGTTTGAACGTTATAACCGGCAAAGGCAGAGTGAAGCTGACAGGTTTTTAAAAAAGTAGTAGCCAATCAGGGCAGGTGTCAGAATGAGCTGGGATCTACCGAACTCAGAAACCTGAAGATTTTGTCCAAATTAAACATTTTCTGATTTCGGGACTTCCCCACAATGATGCCACCAGAGATCTTACAGCATTCAAATCGTTAAGTCAAGCCTCCAACTGCCCCCCTTACCTTCTTTCTGTTATTTATACCCTCCTTATTGAAAATTTCTTTAACTCCCTTCCCAGTGACTGGAAAAGAGACCTGGGGATCTGATCCAGTCAGTTGATTGGCCGGACAACTTTGAATCCACACATGCATGCTCCACTAGTGTAGCTGTTATGGAAACACGCTATAAAGTCATTTCGCGATGGTATAGATGTCCGTCCCAGTTAGCTAGAATGTTCCCAGGCATTCCGTATGTTTGTTGGAGATGTTAGGAAGCACCAGGCACTTACCTTCATATCTGGTGGGACTGTGCTGTGCTTAGACCCTTTTGGACTCAGGTCATAGCGGTCTCTTCAGATATACTGGGAGATGAAGTCCCTGATGACCTTGCTTTTTGGTTATTAAACAAAACCAACTCACCAATCTCTAGTTTCAAAAAATCATTCTTGAAATATCTCATTTCAGATGCCAAAGCAGTGATCCCGACTCACTGGAGGTCTCCTACACCCCCATCTACAAGAGAGTGGCTCCTGAGGATACATTTCTTTAGATTAATGGATGAGCTGATATTCTCTTCAACTGATAAGTTTGCAGATTATTATGCCCTATGGTGTTGGTGGTTTGCATTTCAAGAGTTCAGGAAACTACTATTGTTGACGAGTCCATCCCCTCTTATTCCTTATGTTTTTGGGTTTATTTTATTTGTGATGCAGGCCTGAATTTTTTCCAGTTTGCAAAGGACCTTTATTGAGTAGCAGTGGATGGAGATAATTGGACAGTGTCCAAACCTCTTTATTAATGACTGCACTGAATATACTTTTAATATTTTCCCATTTCTTAGTAATGGAGAACTGAGCCTTACATGTGCCAGTGGGGGAGGTATCTGCTGAACTGCCAAACATGTACCTTGCTACCGGTCAAGAGGAGGTTATAGGGTAAGTGAGGTTGCAGGGTGAATTTTTCATTAGGAAAGCAGTACTCCTATCACTGGCTGCAGATTTAAGTTAAGGTCCTTTTTTATTGACATCTGAACACAAGTTCCATTTATTTTGAAATATACTGTAGGGGTTAGTGGTACCTGCAGAGTCTTCAAAAGTTCCTTGATTCCTGCAGTTTCAGCTTGGAAAATTGGATTGGGACCTTTAAGTGTTGAGGCCATCAATAACGTTGCAATGCTGTATATGTAAAAGATCGCTACTGGGAGGAGGAGCTGCTGCAGAGCGGAGCTGAATAAGAAAAGAGCCAGTGCAACAGCTTAGTACTGCATAACCACTCTCACAAATGGAGAGGGGGTGTTGGTGGGTTCTGGCATAAGCCAGTGCATTAATCTAAAAATATCTATATCTATCGAAATTACCCTAGCCCACCGGGGTACCCTCTTGGTCTGGAGCGGTAGGGGGTGTCAGAGGTCAACCTGTGTCACAAAATTTCATGAATGTCCCCTGACTCCATCTCCACTGGATGGTGCCTGAGATTCTTTCCAGCTCTTCCCTGCACATGGAGCTGTGACTGAAGGCAAATAAGGTAAGTTTACATAGGCACACCTTGATACATTATTCTCTCCTGTCTGTGCCGTTAACTATACCCTTCCCGTGTGTGCCATTCTATATTAGTTCACAGTCTCTGCCAGCCTCTCTGCCCATTCCCTCCCTACGCCAGCCTCTCTACCCATTCCCTGCCTGTGCCAGCCTTTCTGCCTGCGCCAGCATCTCTGCCTGTTCCCTTCCTGTGCCAGACTCATAAACAACTGTGGATTGGAACTATTATAAATATGAACTATATACAAGTGAATGTGAAAGTGCGAGTGTATGCGTGTGTTATTTTGCGCCATGACACGTAGCGTACTGATCACAATCGCACGGTTAAACAATGTTAATCAATATACTTTCTTTCATCTAATTACTCGACTTTGACAGCTTCACCCTTTGATAGTACACAAAACTATCACCTTAGATTTTATTGCAGGATCTCAGTAGTACGTTTCATTGTTCTGTAATGTAAGTCGCCCTTTGCGTATTACAGCACTGTCTGCAGATATCAGTCAGGTTACCATGAAAGAGAGTCACAAACCTAGTAACAATACTCCTCAGACAATAGCCCCACACACTGTCTCCAAGGTTACCATTTTTTTTTCTTTTACACCTGAATTGAATAGAGTAATTGGCTGGACTGATTGTGCTAACAACTTCTCCTTCATCCCCAACTCCTCAATATCACTACCTGAACCAGTCTCTGTCACCTGTTCATAATTGAATTAATTGACTGTCCTGAAAAGAGAATGAGATGAGAGAAACACAGAACAGGTAAAACAGGAAAAACTACTACTTCATGTTGGACAACTGTCTTTGCAAAGTTCTTGGCTCAGGTGTTATTAACTGCAACTGGGGTCTCCCAGAACAGATTCACGGGTGTTGACTCCTCTGCAGTGGATGGAATGGGTACCAGTGTCTCTCTGCTACCCCTAAGGACGTGATGCTGGTCGTCAACACTTGGTACCTGTCTGTCAAACAACCTGAGCGTAGGACATTACAGTTCCACAACTTACTCTCCCAGTCCAACATTATAACAGTAAGTGTAACACCTCAGGAAATAGTGTTTCGAATGTTCTCGGCTGCTGTCTCAATGTTTGCTTTTCCTTTCAAAGTCAAGAACAGTCTCTCCGTTACAAACTCATCACAAGAAAAAGTTTAAAACATTTCAAAAGATGACAGGTAAAGAGGCAGTTTAGGAGTGATTTTGATAGTGGGGAGGACTAGTGGCCGAAGCTACCAGCCACTCCAATCAAGTTTCAACCCTCATTCCATTCAATTCGTTCTAGCTAGTACCGTTCTTTATTTTCCCATGGGTTTTTGGCTAATCAAAAGTATGTAACTTGCTATCACTGCTCATATGTTATAAAGTTATTACCAATAAAATGAATACCCCTATCACTTTCTATAACTGTAGGGATACCACATCTACTAACAAAAACACTGAGTATGACACAGCAATACAATAGAAACATTTCAATACACCTTTACCCAGATATATTTCATTGGTACACCAGTACATACTTGAGGATACTGCAAGGTGGTAATTGGATGATGTGGATTTGTTTTACCTGGAGAAAGTCCATCTGTAGGAGGGGTATGGGATGGCTCTATTGGTATTGCCTTCCTGATACTCTCTCAATCAAGACAGGACATTGCCTTCCTACTAGCTTGATAAAAAACGTCTGATGCACACCAATATACTCTTACCAGCTTGCGCATACCTTTTTTACCCAGCTGAGCCAGACCATGTACTGTCTCCACTAGGTCTGGAAGATACACTCTGGGAGCTATTGGTCTACCTTGTCCATCTCTCCAGGGCCCAGAAGACTCCTGACCACCTCCCTTCACCTTCGAGACTGTTTATTCTTCAGGTAACACAAATCTCATATATTAACTAACTAATTAATGTGTGTGTGTTTACACAATTTAAAACAATACAAAGAAAAACAAAACAAAACATAGATGTGTCGGCTGTCACGTAAAACCCTGCTGTCTATTTGACAGCCATGTCCGCCCTGTTGTGACAGTCATGTACAGTCATGTGTGTAAGTGTGAACTTAACTAACAGCTACTTCAGTTGGTAACTGTGTCACTGTCACAAGTCCTCCATGTAATGTGAGTTCTACTTATGTACTGCCATTGCTATAAAAAGTTCTTCAGCCGCCTCAACGTTGCCCCCTATACTAGTAAAATACTGAAGACCAATGTATATTCATTGATTTTCCCTCTGCCAGCTCACATGCCATTTTCAATCCCACATGTTCAGCTACTTGGCTAAGTGAGGAGGGCAAAGGAGTCCATTTCTATAAGACTTTCGTCAATTATAACAATATCCAGTACATGTCTGTCTAATGGTGAAAAATATAAAAACATGACAATTTTACATGTTCTAGGGTTTCACTTATGTCAGGTCTTGTGGCAAAAATCCTACTCCAATGTTCTACACAGAGATGCATATCTGTATGTCTAACCTCCAGCCAGTCTACTGTCTCCTACCACCCTTTCTGCATATATATAAAGGCACACCTTACACAGGAGACAAAAAGGCAGATATGCAATCTATAAAACATGAATCATATTTCCACAACAAAACCTCTCTGCTTAAAATCAGCAGCTTCTACACACATAACAACAAACCCCTAGCTACTTCTGTGACTTATGTCAATCTAGTGTGTGTACCCCTGATTCTGTCTGTCACAAATGTCTTAGCCCCATGAATGAGACCATGTCTACGTGTTTTTGTATCTCTTTACAAGAAAAGAGTGAGATACTGACTAGAGATGTAAAGACTGAGAAGTAGGAAAGTAACGAATACTAAAAAACAAAAAGATCTGCAGACAAACAGAAAACAGAGAAGCAAAGTATGAGATTTTACAGAAAAAAGACAGCTGGATTGGACACTATGGGAAAATGGTCCTACTTTTCCACTAATCCCCTTAGCTATTCACTAAACTATGACCCCTCCCCATTCTTCTCAAGTGTAACTGGGAGTTACATCACCCATCCAATCCAGTGTCGTCCATCGTTAGCTCATATGGAACTCGGTATCACAATATCTATATACCTTTGCCATAGACTTCCTGACTAAAATAGAGAAGTGCAAAATTAACTCTTTGTGACGCATACTCTGTATCTTCCGTGTGTGTCTGGAATACACAAAACAACATTATATACACATTTCATTTTAAATAATGAATCTCATCCAAATTAATTATCATGAGCCACTGCAACTAAAAGAAAGAGTGTTACAATGATCCATTGTTAATTTGTTTTTCAAGAGACAATTTTTTTTGCACTCCTCTATCAATCCCCTTAATCATTAAGCATATATTTCTTTGTTTGTCCTTATCTACAGAAACGGAGGAAAAAGATAAAGTTATTTTCAAATAACAAAGACAAATCAACATTTTCATTCCTTACCATCGACCAGCGACAGGAGAGTAAACACAAGACAACATAATACAAACAGCAAAAAGATCATATACATTTAGGATAATTTCTCTCTAACCCTGCACAATGATACTTAACACAGATTAATATTCACCCTTAGGTGGTCTTAATCTCCTTGCTTTCACCCTAGTTGTTTCTTTACAAGCTTTCCTCAAGTGTCCCTTCTTAAGGAGGTTAAAACATTTCAAAGACTTCAGTTTCTTTCGTCCCTTATGGTGGGTTTTATAAGTCTGAGGTTGTGAATGTAATCTTTCTAAAGCCTGTATACTCACCATCATTAACCTATCACTCTGGTCCTTTTCCCTTTTACATATGTTTTTATCATGTTCCACGGCAGACTCTCGAATTGAATCTACTGTGAGGCCTCTCCAATTAGGCAAAAAAGGTTTGTACCCGGGTCTTTAGATCCTCCCTCAGACCATCCATTAGTAGTGTAACAGCTACTTCCCTACGTTTCATATTTTCCTTTATATCTGGTATCCCTGTGTACTTAGTCATTGCTGACAAAGCTTTAGCAAAATAGTCAGCTGCAATCTCACTATCTTTTTGTTTGATAGTGAAAATTTTGCTCCAGTTCACTAACACAGGAAAATATATGGCCAACTGTGAGATTATACGTTTAATATTTTCCTGATTATCATCCTCTGTTAAGGATCTATCCTCATCCAACATAGAATTCTTAATGAACTTTTGTATATATGTATTGAGAGGAAGACAGGCCCTCAACACCACTCGCCAATCTTTATTAGTTGGCTCATGTGCATTACCTAAATGTCTAATAAATTTCTGACACTTGGCCAAATCTTTTCTAGGATCAGGGAAATCAGACATAATCGAAAACAGTTCAGACCTAGTCCATGGACAATGCGCTACTACATTTTTATTATTTTTAATTGAAAATTTAGCTTTTATAAACATCTCTGTCTTGCATTGAGCAATAAATTGAAGGTATTACAGAGAAACAAAAAGAAAAGGTGGGACTATAGTCCGGTTATAAAATACTATTTAGTATTCAGTAGTAAAACATGTAGGGATGGGGGAAAGATAAAGATGGGTAAAAAGTGGGCAGGAAAGGCAAAGCTTCGAGCAGGGGGGGGGGTAGAGGGGTTCACTTATTCCACTTTGAATATGACGGTGAATCCTTGAATTCAAGCCAACAAACCATATAAAGTAATATTAACTATATTTATCCCTTGATGAATAAAGTATATCGTCCATTATCCTTTAGGATTCTAATCGGGAAAACCACTCTTTAATGGTAGGGATATTTGGGGATCTCCACTACTACATATTTAATGGGAACTATACCATCTTTGTGCGCCTTCCCATTGGGAACTGGTATTGTGTGGTCAGGATGTAAACCTACCAAATCACTACAGTCTGGACCAGTTGCTGGAATTACTGTTGCAATACAATGAATGTTCCCCCTTCTATTAATTTCTACATTATTCTCTCCAATTTCAGCTGCTGCCCCTGCTGGTGGGACCGTTTCTTTCCCTTGTCCGTGTGGTGCCTCTTGCATGTTACTAGCATGGGCAATGACTGAAATGACGGTGGGTTCATTTTATTCTTCTGAAACATTACCCTTAACATGGCTTATCACAGAATGCAAATTACTAGTTAAATTTTTAAAATTTTTGGTATCGGCTGTACTTACCACCCAACCGCATTTGGCGGCGGGGGCGCGCTTGCGCTCAGTTCTCCAAGCTTTGCAACGCTTACTTCCGTTGTGTGCGCACTTTGCGCCATGCCTACTTCCGCTGTGCACGCGCTGCCTTGCTACGTGTTCCCTTCTCGTTGCCATAATTTTAAACAGTCATCATGTTCAACTCTCGTTTTTGTTGACATAATCAACCGCACTTTATCTCTAACACTTTATCTGAATCAAAACTACCAATCTGTGGAAAAGGTCTCACACACTCCCGAGTCATCTTTAACCATTTGTCTCAGTACGCCGTTGCGTACGCACCATATTTCTTATGCATAAAATACCTTGCCGAACCAATCGGCCATTCCTTAGGCAGCACATCATTATCCATTCTCTACTACTAGAGACTTTATTGGACGTGGACGATTTCAACAGGTACGTCCCCTCAACTTCACCGGACTAAGTATCACTGAACAATAACATGCGATTGTCAACATACTCAATCGAGGAACAACCTAACACAACAACTGGGATCAGAAAAGTACTAACTTCCCAATACTCTGCCTTTCCACTTTGGGTACTTTACATCTGTTAGCACTCGATATTGATCAGAATATCAGTGGTTGCAGCGTATTTCCCCCCACAACTCCCAAGTCACAATCACGGTTGCACAATCAACCACGTGGTCCGATCGCACCGCTTACAGATACTACCTATGAGTAAGCTCGGCGATTACTATTGGGAATGCAACAAAAACCTGTTGTTTTTCCTTCGAGTATACCTGCCATGTATACTCTGTGGAGTCTATTTATCCCCTGTTCTCTGTTAGAACAGAACGCCACACAAAGGTTTCTTTACACACTGTTCTCCTTTCAAACAGAACCTTTGTCTCTCAGGTCATCTCTTGTTACCCCGTTTAGTCAAACAGCACCTGGGTTCCCGTGTCATTTCAACAGAAAGTCACCTTTTCCCTTTACAATCGCACAATTCACATACACCTTCATTTTCTGCGCAGAAAATTTATTTCCCAAACAATAGTAATATCTTTTCAGAGGCTTTAACAAGTGATTATACTATAGATATATCACAGACTATCAAAACGACTGTTTAAACATGTGGCAACAACACCGGAAGTACACATACGCAATGCAGGAATTACACATACGCTATGCAATGTAAGACATTTAAAACGCAAAACGACAATAAAAAGAAACAATTCTATTTCTTGTCCCTAAATTCAAGTTAGCGCTCCTTAGATTATGCAAAAACGGACATTCTGTTTCACGACACAGAATGATAAACAGGTTTTGAACACATTGCGTTCTTACCCGTATATGATGCGTCACTACACCCTTTGTTGAGAAAGCGAAATCCGCTGTGTATCATCTGGTAGCGTAACCTCCAGCTGCTAGCCCCCAAATCATTAAAGTAATTTCATTGTTTTCAAACAAGCATTGTCTATGCGATTTGTGTGGTTCCAAAGGACAAGCAATTTATTTAGCAAAAGTATTACAGTTCAATAAATAAGTACTGTACAGCCAATATATACGCTGCGTGGTGCTGCGCAATGCTGGGTCCAGCTTACAGTCATCAATCCTGTAGTCTGTGGTCAATGTGACTGCCTGCTGATCCCAGAGCCCCTGTTATATACACTCAGTGATATAGTGACCGGAGGGTGGGAGGGGACGGGGCGCGGCCAAACGCATAATTTTGGCCCCGCCCCCTGCAACGAAAATGTTTTGTCGCGGGGCCAAAATAACGCGATTCACTGCGAAACGCATCATTAGTGGTGGCAGTAGTGGGATGCGGGAGATTTGCCAGCTCTCCCGGGAGTCCATGAGACTGATCCGAATTTCAGGAGTCTCCCGGACATTCTGGGAGAGTTGGCAAGTATGGATTAGAATGATACCAAACATGACATGCTTCCTGTGACCTGAACTTTAAATATCAGTAAAGTGCATATAACATTACAATATTTAACTATAAACTAAATAACATTTGTTCATAAATAATTGTGGCTTGGAACTATTATAAATATGAACTATATACTAGTGAAAGTGCAAATGTATGCGTGCGTTATTTATTGTGCGATTGCGCCAGGACACGTTGGCGTATTGTTAGCAATCGCACGGTAAAACAATGTTAATCAATATACTTTCTTTCATCCAATTATTCGACTTTGACAATGTGTTCATTGGTTTTACACATGCTTACAATGAACATTGAATAAATTTACGTATATCTAGGCTGCACTTTAAATATGCTTTAAGTGCTTAACATAGTTAAAATGTGTACAGACACATTAATTATTATTGGGACTAATTTTATTATCAGGTTTCAGACATTTACCATGCAAACATAACCACAATGCAGACCAACATTAAAACCAATGACAAATCATGTGAATGACATTGATTATCTTATTACAATAGCACCTGTAAATGGGGTGGGATATATTTGGCAGCAAGTGAACAGTCAATTCTTGAATTTTATGTGTTGGTAACAGGAAAAATGGAAAGTCTCTCACATAATCCCGTGATCACAGGGAACAAGGTTTCTGAATGGGCAACTTACGATTTCTGTCTGCAAAATACTATCTCATATAAGAGCCTCATAGCTCAGTATGCTTCATACAGAGAACTCGGTATGTTTGATATAGAGATATTCCATTTCTCCCTGGATCGCTCCCCAGATTGTTATTAGGCAGGGTCTTTCACATAATCCCGCGATCACAGGGAGCAAGGTTTCTGGATGGGCATCTTACGGGTTCTGTCTGCAAAATAATAGCCTCATGCTCAGTATGTTTGATACAGAGAACTCACTAGGTTGAAACAGAAACATAACTCCATGATTATAGGGATTTGTGTTCTTTAAGGAGTAGTATATGATCTCTCTTTGAGCAGAGATTGTATTGAGAATTTTCTATGTACGAATATACTCTCGTATACTCTCTCCTGTAACTCGGATGATATTCAGCATTACGATCAGGAAATAAATTGTATATAATACAGTCATGGCCAAAAGTTTTGGGAATGATAAAAATATTATTTTTCAAAGTTTGCTGCCTGTTTTTATGATGGCAGTTTGCATATACTCCAGAATGTCATGAAGAGTGATTAGATGAATTTCAATTAATTTGAAAGTCCCTCTTTGCCATGAGAATAAACTTTATCCAAAAAACAACATTTCCACTGCATTTCAACCCTGTCACAAAAGAACCAGCTGACATCAGGTCAGTGATTCTCTTGTAAACACAGGTAAGAGTGTTAATGAGGATAAGCCTGAGATCACTCTGTCATGCTGATTGAGTTGAGCTTTGAAAGCTTGATTGGGCATGACAGGAGGGTGGTGCTTGAAATCACTGTTCTTCCTCTATTAACCATGGTTAGCTGCAAGGAAACATGTGCAGTTATCACTGTTTTGCACAAAAATGATGCTAGTAAAATTGCACCTAAATCAACCATCTATCGGATCATCAAGAACTTCAAGGAGAGAGGTTCAATAGTTGTGAAGAAGGCTTCAGGGCACCCAAGAACGTCTAGCCAGGGCCGTGTCCTAAAGTTGATTCAGCTGCGGGATTGGGGCACCACCAGTGGTGAGCTTACTCAGGAATTGTAGCAGGCAGGTGTGAGTGCATCTGCACTCACTGTGAGGCGAAGACCTTTGGAGGATGGCCTGCTGTCAAGAAAGCCAGCAAAGAAACCATTTCTCTCCAGGAAAATCATCAGGGATAGACTGATATTCTGCAAAAGGTACAGGGATTGGACTGCTGAGGACTGGGGTAAAGTAATTTTCTCTGATGAATCCCCTTTTTCAGATTATTTGGGGCATATGGAAAAACGCTTGTCCGGAGAAGGAAAGGTGGGCGCTACCATCAGTCCTGTGTCATGCCAATAGTAAAGCATCCTGAGACCATTCATGTGTGGGGGTGCTTCTCTGCCAAGGAAGTGGGCTCACTCACAATTTTGCCTAAGAACACAGCCATGAATAAAGAATGGTACCAAAACATTCTCCAAAAGCAACTTCTCCCAACCATCCAAGAACAGTTTGGTGACGAATGCCTTTTCCAGCATAATGGAGCCCCTTCCCCATAAGGCAAAAGGGATAACTAAGTGGCTCGGGGATCAAAACATCAAAATTTTGGGTCCATGGCCAGGAAACTCCCAAGACCTTAATTCTATTAAGAACTTGTGGTCAATCCTCAAAGGGCGGGTGGACAAACAAAAACCCACAAATTCTGACAAATTCCAAGCATTGATTAGGCAAGAATGGGCGGCCATCAGTCAGTATGTGGTCCAGTAGTTGATTGACAGCATGCCAGGGCGAATTGAAAATGTCTTTAAAAAGAAGGGTCAACACTGCAAATATTGACTCTGCATAAACTTAATGTAATTGTCAATAAAAGCCTTTGACACTTTTAAAATGCTTGATTTTTTTTTTTAAGTATACCACAGCAACATCTGACTAAAAGGTCTAAAAACACAGAAGCAGTAAACTTTGTGAAAACCAATAATTGTGTCATTCTTAAAACTTTTGGCCATGACTGTATATTAGAGCGTTCTTTGGAAGCATGCTAGATAAGGACTGATATGACCTAATAATCCAAACGAGAAAACGTGAAGAATAATTATAAAACTAAGTAAAATCAATCCTTTATATATTCCATCCAGGCAACCCTGAGACTATATTAGTGTAAAAGCTAGCGGATTATATAGTTATATACACAATAATTGAATATTGATAGTGGCAGGAAGGCTTTGCAATTTGCATTGCATTTTTTATTTCATTAGTACATATGTCTTATCTATTGTTTTTAATTATTTTGCTCCTCACACCAACCAATCCTGCTTTGCTATTATAATTTTAATGCATACCTAGTTAAACATATATATTTTTATGTACTGGTCGCCCCGGAGTGTACATATTATGTACAGTCTTTCTTTCTTTGGTTACTTACAATACTGCACATGTAATATTTTGTATCACAAACATTAGACAATAGATGAGGTTTACATTTTTTATTATGTTATTACATTAATAGACTAACTTACATGTTAAACAGACTTATTCATATATACATTTGCAAATTCATACAGTATCTGGAAAATATGTAAAATAGGAATGGACAAGCCTTCAGTTGTTGCTAAATTACATTTCCCATAATGCTCAGTAACTCTCTGGTCTAAGATAATCCATCCCATCTTTGCCATAACATACTCGATAAATGGCACGAAAAGATGTATTCAAACTTACACATTTCCGTTAAAAGCCTCAATGCTCGGCCAGATTAGCTTTTAGTTAGAATTTGTTCAACTGGGGCCTTATTCATCTTGGGATATAAGACCCTTTGCATGCCGTATCATGCATGAAATTGTCTGTGCATGCTCATAAACGGACTTTATACCAATGAATGTAATTCCTGGTCTGAATGCACTACTGCTTATGACTTGAAAGTCGGAATGGAGGAGGGAAGAGGCAGATGTAAGCAATGTACAGTGAGGGTGTGCCAACTCAGATGCAGCCAATTCAAGCTATGAGCATCTTGTATGTACGTTATTTTATTGCCATATCATTTGCACCAGCTACAGGGCAGGTGTAAGTGCTGACTGATAGTGATGACTGTCATGGCATTGTCTTTGTATTGAAAACCACACATATGCGTGGCACTAGATAACACAGAACATGTGTATGGAAGGAGGAGAAACTATAAAATCAGATTGTATGTACAGTATGTATTCAGAACATCCTGATATGTATTTAATGTAAAAAATATTTTTATTAATGATTAAAGCATTATGAGTTGGTAATTTCTTTTATAAAAATTTTTGTTTTTGCATGCGTTCTGATGGTACTTTATATTACACATATGCCTATTTGTATCGTGTGTTGGCTGTTCATATACGTGCAATGTAGTATACAGTGATGTACTGCAATCCTCAAGTAATAAATCAGACATTAAATTAAAGACATATAAATAACAAGTACTTATCTCTCCTCTTGTGCTGGCAGGGTTGCTTCTCTTTCCATTGTACACCCCCATGTAGTGCTTCATTGAGCCCAGCAACCTCCTCAATTTTTCGTGCTTGCACATGGAGCAGGAAGAAGAGCTTAGAGTTTTGCTTGTGTCAGACTAATCCTATCCTAGTGATTCTGTCTGTTACAGCTGATGGTAGAAGCCACCAATACTCTTATTCTCTCCCTTGTAATCTCTCACCTTGATTAAGGTAACCTCCTACTCTCTGGCCTACCCGACTCCCAGCTTGCCTCTCTTAAGTCTATCCTCAATGCTGCTTCCCGCCTCATCTTTCTGTCCCGCTGCTCTATCTCTGCTATCCCTCTACGGCAGTTGCTACATTGGCTCCTGGTAGCCTACATAATTAATTGAAACTCCTCACTCTCACCTACAAAGCTCTTAACCAATCCTTCCCCTCAATTACATTTCCAACCTCATCTCTAACTGCACTCCTTACCGCCCCCTTTGCTGGGCCAAAGATCACTGCCTCACTACTTCCCACTCCCACCTCCAGGATCTCTCCCTGGCTGCTCCATAGCTGTGGAAATTTCTCCCACACCCTATTAGGTTAGCCTCTACTCTCCAAAACTTCAAGTGTGCCTTTAAGACTTATTTCTTCATTCAAGCCTACCAGCCTCTTCATAACTCCCTTGACTCAGCTATCATCTCCCCACTCCCCCGCTCGCTACCACCCTACTTGTGTCTTCCCCTTCAGATGTAAGCTTTCACAAGCAGGGACCTCTTTCCTTGTGTTCTTCTTTTACTATTTCATCACTCTGAGTACCTTTCGGACTGCTTCTCTAGCCCTGTTTTCTTGAGCTCAGGCCTACTTTGCCTTGGACATTGCCATCACTCTCACTCATTGTCCTGTAAATAATCTTATCTACATTACCATATGTTATCTGTGTATTTTTTTAGTCAGTATGTCTAGTGTTTGTATTGTGTTTCTCATGTACTATGTATTATGTAATGTGTTATGGATCATTGCTTTCTGTGTACTTCATGTATGGTGCTGCAGGCCTTTTGTGGCGCCTTATAAAAGATAATAATAAAAGGTGGAATGTGAAAGTGGCATCTGATTAGGTTGAATACGACTCCTGTCCAATCAGGTGGCCATATTCGATACACACCTCCAGCCCTAGCAAACTTCTGGTACACCCACTAAATCACTTTTTGAGGGTGACATCATATTAAAGAGAGTTTTCCAAAACTGGACTCCTTTTGAGTAGAAATGAACCCATACAATTAGTTTTACATGCTATACAGTAGGGTGAACTGTATTTGCTGAAATATTTTGTGCTGCTGTTGTTTTGATTGATACATGTTGTATCCAAGTTGAAAACTTAAAATACCCTGCACAAACAGAAGTTGAAGACTGAAAACAATAATGTACTCAATCCATATAGTCCAATGCACCTTAACAATAAGTATGTCAACATGACACATATCAAAGGAGACATTTGTCTACTCCTTTTACTTACCCACTTAGCGCCTGATGTAGAGTCGGATGCAAGTCCAACTGGACAGTGCACAAAGCACTTTTAGTCAAGGATCCGTCTCAATATGCACTCAGACTGAGATGGAAATCCCCCTTGCACCTTTCTGCGCTTAGAGAGGTGGAACGGGTAAGTTAGTGGATGAGCCTAGCAATGTAAAAGCGTGTTCCCGCACTTTACATGCTATGCGGAGTTGAAAGAAGCTGCAGATTGGTCTCTAGGAGACATATCTTTTGCAGGTGCTTTCTGCTGGTGCAACAGACCTTGCAGTATTAAAAAATTTATTAAAAAAATTTTAAATTTAAAAAAGAGTTGTGCACCCCCTCTCAAACAGCATAGCCAACCTTTGTGCTGTCTGGGTTATCTGCTTTACAGGGCTGCTGTGACTGATACACGTAAGTGTATCATACACATGGGCCCATAAGGCAAATAAAGAGGTGTGTTTGTGCAATTTGCATAGTATTCTGAGTTGCACGGATCTAAAGATCCGTTTGACTTGGAATACTGTGTAGATTACGGGATGCAATTTACACTTACAAATTAAGTGTAAATTGCGTCCGACTCTACATCAGGCCCTTACTTTGTAACTGAAGTATTATAGGTTCTATTAAAAACTGACGTGAGAGCCTTTTTAAGGACAATTATACCAGATTTATGAAGTCACGAATCTGGCAAAGTCATAGTAGCCAGATATCTCCCAGGTGAACTGTCTCTTACTGATAAATTGATATTCTGCTATCATTGACCTGTATTCCCTCTTGTTATATAAAACACAGTACCATACAATTTGAAAGGGATCATCCTATAATTCGCTAGTCAGCAAAGGTTGACATTGTGAAACTAAAGAAAAGCATTATAGAATACCCATATACCACTTAAATGCATATAAATTGATACCTCTCATTGGGAAATTTTTAAACAAGTGATAAAGGTTTTGGGTTTATTTACCTATATTTATCCTTTTCTATTTTACCTCAATAAACAGAAATAATTTGCAATAACATTTTATTTCTTTTTTTTTTTTAAACTGTTGCATGTTCAAGCAGTATCCATTAACAAAGTCATAAAAGTTTTCAAGAAGCACTCGGATTTTTCACATTATATAAAGATTTGATCACCCAGATGTGGTCAAAAACACAGGGTTCTCAGCAGCTTTTTTTTTTCTTTCAAGTTAAAGTGCTTATTACCATAGAGTAGAAATTCCTGATTAGAAGAAAGAAGATTTCACCTAGGGAAATATTTACATGCAG
Source organism: Mixophyes fleayi (assembly GCF_038048845.1). NCBI lineage: Eukaryota > Metazoa > Chordata > Amphibia > Anura > Limnodynastidae > Mixophyes > Mixophyes fleayi. The sequence continues at coordinate 100,788,365 of NC_134409.1, forward strand.
TAAACTTGTGGAATGTGCTGGCAGGTGTCTTGGTTCTTACTGTAGATCCTTTAATAAAAATGTACTTCTTTATTGTTCAGAACAGAAGGATTAACAAAGGTCCAATATACATATCGATATGATTTCCTGTTTGTTGAATTAGGATTCTCTTTCACACTGCGATGCACTTGAAGTAAAATGGTGATGCACTTATTTGGTACAATGACTGCATCTGTAGCCAGTTTGCTCACACGTGCATACTGTCACAGAACCAAACAATCAGTGTATGGACTGAATGACTGGGATGCAAGGTTCACATTTTTTTGTTGACTGATAATGAGCACAAACACACTAGTACAATAATTGGCTGACAGCATTTTTTGGCTCAAATGATCAAACGTCTGTCCTATTCGATTCAATCTTGAACAGACAAAATGATGCTTTGGGATCAGACATGGAACATTTTCTGACAAATTTGGTCCAAAACACTCAAACTAACACACAAAATGTCCATGTATATGGCACTCTTCAATTTCATAGGCGAGATCTGATGGTTTGGCTAATTAATGTACCATCCTTACGGATACTGTACATGTATTTAGAATAAATGCTAACTGACAGGTATGCAATAATTGGACATGTCATTAGTTTGTAATTTTTCTAAAACAACAAGGTGGAGGATTCTGGATGAGGCTCTTGATGATTACCATATAGCTTGTCTTAAAAACAGAAACTGTTGCTGGCTCTTTGCTTCCTAATATATTCCACTCAAATATGATTCCAATCAGATATCGGTGGCCAGTATGAAAAAAAGCACTTCTGTGGTCAAGCAAGTCAAGCTTGTCATTCTCGAACAAAATAAGGTTGAGCTACTAAAGCCTCTTAAAAAAAAAAATGGTGTCTACTTGTCAAATGTTCTGCAGTATGCAGAACCAATGATAAGGGATATCCTATATTTTTTATTTCAGTTCTTCACTATCCCTGAGGTTACATTACCTGGCATCAAAAATCACCACTTGTTAATTGTATTTCCAATATGCAATAATTATTTTCTGTACAAAGTTTATTGCATCCATGGAAGCTCCTCAGGACAGTATACATTTGTCTTGCTTTATCTTCTCACTCTTAGCACCTGGACTGATGTTACCTGTTGGAGGGATTGAAAGAGGAATGTTACAGATAAATAGTATAGCTCTATCTTTTTCATCATGCTATTTTATTTATTGTGTATGGAATCTAAAATACACTGGTTACAATTTAAATGTAGTTGTTTCATACAAACGACATGTTACATGCATGTCTCTACATGTCTCTACATGCAATGGAAATTAAAGGAATACCACATATGCTCAGCACATTAAAAACATTTGAAAAGTGCATCAAAAGTGATTATGAGCTTTTTATGCCTTTAGCACAACTACAATGAATTGTCCCGTTAAATGAAGGAAAATGGTTTCAAAAACACACATACACCTTTGTTAACAAGCAGGACTCCATTGATTGAACTGAACAGTCCTGCTTGAGGTATGAAAGCACGTGGCCCATGTGCAGTTAAAAAATCAGGACTTCCTGGAAATCCCCCAACTCCAGATTGGATGCATTGCGCACGGACACCCTAGAGTAATCTGCTTGGATGGCAACAGCTTGAAACATGTTTTTTATAGACTCTACCTTCTAACTCAAAGCGTGGTGGAAGATTTAGAAAGAGGTGGAAGATTTGTCTCACCTACATGTATACCTAGGAAGGGCACAACTCAGAATCAGAACATTGGGCAGTTAAACATCTCTTCTTTTGACTCGTGACACAAAATACACAAACACAGACTCCAATACTTAGAACACATTTGAAGTGATCCAACAGCTCTGACTATTCACCAATGTATTTTAACATGTGTTTGCAACCAGTTCTAAATAAGAATCAAACTGTAATCTCAAATTCCACAAGATTCCTCCCTGGAGAAGGTTCAGTACAGTTTAAAATCTCTGCTCACGGTATGAGGTTGGATCTCAGTTTTATATACAGCTGGAGGCAGTTTATTACTTTTCAAGTTAGGTACAGACAATATAACTTTTAGTAAGTCCTCAAAATGGACTGATGATATGTTGTACATGGTGATATGTTGTATATGACACCATACAGTGACAAAATCTCCGGCTGAACAGTTTTCACTTATGGTTGTAATTTTTTGCTTACCTATCCTGTATAACAATCCTTTCACAATCATATACCAGAGCTTCACAATTTCTGTGTGAGCACTTTTCTTTTGATTACATACATGCTTTGCTTGGGTTTATGCTAAAATAAAGTTTCTGCCATATCTTGAAGATATGGCCACTGGATGGCACCCTTGTCCCAAGGTAGGGAAAAAAACAATTACTCTTATTCTTTATAATAGATGAAGGACACACCTTTTTGAAAAAGCTGTTGGGAAACAGTGAGACTTTGGGTGAAAGTTGTTCTCATCTTCCCCAAGCTGCTGCCCTCACATTGTTCTACTCTGTAGTTGATTGGGATTATAAATTTCCTGCATGTGAGTTTGCTCAGCTACATACAGGAATCATGTCAAGCTACATGCAGCGTTAAGCTCTCACCTATGGTATTAGAAGTGAGCAATGCCACCACCCGATTTGGGTTGTGGCACTGCCATGGCTACATCTGCTTCACACACTCCATATGTATAATATGAGGACACACTACAGGGACAATTATGGTGAAATTATTTTGTTTTATACTTGTGCAAATCATGGGCTGACTTTGTGAAATTACTGGAACTGCCACGCTGTGCAGCCAAGTCTCTGCTTACAATTGTGCGTACAAGAAGGGCTCTCATTATACCAGTCTTCATTATAAAGTTCCAACGTTAGTATATGTGGAATGTTTTATTAGAATGGAATGTCACTGTTGTCTGCTTTAAAATTATGATCAGTCTACTGCATACTTGCCAACTCTTCATATAGAAACCGTTGTAATTCCTACACCGTTCACCTGATTTGGATGTAAATACCCTCAAATGAAAGCTGAAAGTCTGCAGTTAAAGCACATCTTGTTAGTTTCATTTCAAATCCATTGTGGTGGTGTGTGGAGCCCAAAATATGAGAATTGTGTCAATGTCCCAATATTTATGGACTTGACTGTATTCTATATTATTTTGGGGGGGTTTTACTTCTGTGCTGGATGTTATATGAATGGATGAATACTGATTGGACGTCTTTTCTCGATTTGCTGACCCTGGCTGCATTTGAGGACTCACATCAAATAAGAAATATACTTTTGATTTATCTAGCCCAACTGAAGGCAACTCTTCAGCAACTAACTCTAGTTGGCCAAGTTCCCACAGCTGAAGAGGCTGCACTGGTGGCCGAGCAGAAGGACAAACCTAGTGCTGACATGATTGTCTGCGATTACATAATAGGGATATCAGCAGCTCTTGTGAGAACACTTATCCTGGTAAGAACTCTGAACCCAAGTGGAGGTGGCTTATGAATTTCAGTGCTTCTGCCACACTACCAAGCCGCCCTATAAGCTGGAGGCTACATTTTGCTGCAATCCGCATAGCCCCATCTAAACTCAACACTAAGAGCTGGTGTACTACCACTGCACCTACTCTGCATGATAAGTGGAACAGTAGTGGTCTACTGAGATACCCACACTCTTTAGGAGCTTGAACACCCATTTATATTCCAACTCCTGCTGCAGCCTAACCCAGTGAATAGTGCCAGCAGTGCCTCAAAAACTGACATACCTCTTAACTTCTTCATTCACCAAGACTTATTCGGCATCTACTCATCATGCTGGGTAGTCTTCTTTCCCATTGTGGTAAGCTTCTGTCTCTGCCAGAACCACAACCAGCAGAAAACATAACCTAACTGAGGCTTGTTGAAACATAACCCTGCAGCCAGGATGGTAATTGGTGGATTTTCCTTGTGTTCTGGTTCTTGGTCTATACTGCTTCCAGCCTGCAGACTTAAATTGCTAAGCTGCTTGCATTAGCTACCAAACCTAGAGTATTCCTTGCCTTACCATTTCTTACCACTAGAGGCCCTCTGTATTCTAGCAGACCCATAATTGCACGTTCCTCCTCAACAGCAAATAAATGGAGTTTAGACCCATCTGGTGTGATCAAAGTATCTACAATATTGAGCAACTCAGTTCCTCTCTGGGTTACTTCATAGGCTGGTTTGGGCAGGGACCACACAGGAGTCACTGGGGAGTGAGGTGTGCCTAAGCAGCCTAGCAGCTAACTACACAGCAACATACTTTAATCATGTAAGATATGCTACAGTTAGGACCCTACCTGGCTCTGATGCCAACTTGTCCCTGAAACAAAACTGTAACTGCTCTCCATGTTGTTAACTAATACAAGCAGAATAAAGCTCATAATTTCACAATGTCTTAAGGAGCGAAGAAATCTTTCAGTGGGAAGCTCACACAATTTCTCAAGAAAGGACCTTTCCTAGAGACATGTCCCGCCAAACTGGATCCTTCTCCACCAATCTCATGACTAAATCATCCCTTAGGAATTTTTGAGATGTTACACTTTTGTATTTTCAGATAGCATACAACACTGTTTTGTTAAAGTTAAATATACAGTTAAAAATTTACACCCAAATCCTAGCCAATCATCTAAATAGAGCTCTCCTGGTGATAGTACACCATGACCTAGTGGGATTTATCCTAGGACGGTCTAGGAGACACGAGACAATACAAGAGGAGATGCAGATTTAATTGAAATCATTAACTTAAATAAATCTCTTTTCTCATTCTTTGCCCAGGGGATTGAACTCCTAGGGGCCTTGATCGCATCTTCTTATGGCGCCATCTATAAAGAAAACTTCCACTCTACTCTTGTCCAGAATAACAAGAGATTTAGCTACTTGAAAACCTCTGCTTAACTTGCAGCTAGGTATTATCATAACTATCAAAATGAACATACTTCCAAAACTATTATATAACTTTCAGACTCCACCAGTGGCGGTTCCACATTCAGTGTTTATGGGTATTCAAAAAGTAAAGACCAGACAGACTGTCCTCCACAAGTCTACTAAAAATAGAGGCATTGGCTTCCCAGTCATTAAACTCTACTATTTGGCTGTCCACTTAATTCATATAGCAGCAACCTTTGCCACCACCCCCAGAACAGAATTTCCTGGTTAGAAATAGAGACTAAGTTTCTGGACCTCTCTTCTCTGTTTGGGGCCTTCCCAAATCCCTCATTAACTCCCTCCCAACATGTTTACCTTAATACTATGGTATAAGTTTTCATCCACTATTTTCTATACTTTGGACAGTCCATCCTTACCCTCATACCTTCACCCCAAACCATTTGAGTCCTGGACTGGGTGAAGGATATGTTGTATTACTCACCTCACAGAAATTTCTCACTTCTCCTTTTTATTGGTGATCTAACAAAAATATCCTGCACTGACTCCTAGGTTATTTGAGTATCTACAGATTAGGTTTAATCTATGTGTCACCTCCTCTAGAAGTCTTTCCCTTTCAAAAACATATGCCTTCAATCTCCTTCAAATAGGGGAATCATTTCTCTAAAATACAGCATGTTGTCATGAGTTGCAGCCGTGGCTCATCTGCTCTCCCCAGGCGCGTCCCGACTGTTGCCTGTAACAGCCAGGACGACGCTTCCGCTTCTTCGTTCTGGCTACCCCTGACACCTCCTACCTCCCTGTTGCAGTATTGCATATAAGCTACCACTATGCTAAGAGTTAAGACCTGGTGGCATCCAAGTACCTGTGAGCACAACAAGCTTTAAGGAACAGTTGCTACAGGTGAAGACCTCTATTTACCAGTTCTAGAAGTTTATGTCAATAGCTGCTAGCCGTAACACATGTTATTTGACTTAACCACTGACTTCCAAAGTGTACATGAACTTGAGTGGGAAAAGGATCTTGGCACATATTCCACATTTGGTGGACTTGCCCAAAGGACAAGACACACTATCTCCTGAACTCTGTACTAGAAGCACCAATCTGTAAAGATGCTTGCATACTAATCTTAGGCTATCCCCCCTTCCCCCACAAGGATTTATCTACTCAATCTGTAAAGCTTGCTTCCAACATTATGGATACTGCAAAATACGTAATTGCGGCTCACTGGAAACTAAGTGACTCTCCCCCTTGTTTCTTTATTTAAAAAAAGGATATGGCATGTTGCATGCATGATAAAGATTACATACTACCTTCATGATAAAAGGGATCTTATTTCTTGTTTTATTTTCAGCTGGACTTGTTATCTTGTTAACAATGTTGTTTCTGTGTTCAATATTTAATTATTACCTAGCTATAACAAACTAGTTATTTTGTGCTAGCTACAAAATAACAATAGATTATTTAACTTTAAATAGTACTTAACTCTATAAAGGTATACATATACTTAATAGTAAAGTCTTAGGCCAGAGCTTCAGACAGTTAAACGTTCACATTTTCTGAGACACTAAATTCAAAGGCCTTCCGGACTAGGGGTCTATTTATCAAGGGATATTTTCACCATAGAATAGGGCTTCTCCTTATCTATCAAAGGGTAGACCCTGCTGGAGAAAAGTTTTGGTGAGTTTCTCCAGCGAAATGCATGAGGGAAGCCAATTTTTTGACTAGGTTTTAATGATAAATTGTGGTGATAGGAGGGTTTCTAACTTTGCGTTAGGAAGCAGTAGAAAACCTATCGCTGCTTATTAATGAATAGGCATAAAGGTAATAACATATTTGTGTGGTATTTTGTAGCCCTACCATTGTTATGTACAGAAAAGAGAAATATGTATAATAAACAGATCCTGGCGCATTTCCTTGTTCATCAGGTGACCAGTGTGCCACAGTGGGCAGCACGGTGGCTTAGTGGTTAGCACTTCTGCCTTACAGCACTGGGGTCATGAGTTAAATTCCTGACCGTGGCCTTATCTGTGTGGAGTCTGTATGTTCTCCCCATGTTTGCATGGATTTCCTCCGGGGGCTCCAGTTTCCTCCCACACTAAAAAAACATACTGGTAGGTTAATTGGCTGCTAACAAATTGACCCTAGTCTGTGTGTCTGTCTGTGTCTGTGTGTGTGTGTTAGGGAATTTAGACTGTAAGCCCAAATGGGGCAGGGACTGATGTGAGTGAGTTCTCTGTACAACTCTGTGGAATTAGTTGCGCTATATAAATTAATGGTAATAATAATAAAATATCCTAATCATATTTCACATACCTTTTTATCTTCTGTTTTACAGACTAAACATAGCCCTATCGAATTTCCATTTTTAAGAAATACAAAAATAGCTCTTTTTCCCTGTACAAACTATTTCAATTATTTTTCTCCCCACCATAGATCACTGTTTTATTTCAACATAAAAGTTTTCTGTTCTATAATAGGCAGGAAAGAAAATAAGTAGTTTGACTAGGAGGAAGAACTGTTTGCAAACCAACTACTGACTATTAGGCAGTTGACTACAGTTAAATTAAACAACAACTAGTTAAAGGCTCCCAGGCCGGGGTGCAGAATCTGAGCCCCCCCCCCCACCCTTGGAATGTGCAGGACCAGGTAGCCTGTTGAGGAGAAAATTGAAATGTTCTAGTTCTGTACTCTTGAAGCAATGCTGTCATATCACACACCGATTCAGAAAGCCTCCTTTAACTTATAAGCATGACTTACTGGTTCTTCCATGGTCATATAGAGGAGGCCCTAAGTCATACATAACCCCACTATAAATAGCCAAAAATAACGGCATTGAATGGAGGGGTCGGAGCTTAATGACGCGATTAAGCCCCGCCCCTCCATTCACTACTGTGAATTTTGCCAAATTTCGGGAGTTTTGCCTACTCTTCCGGGAGTTCCCCGAAATTCGGGAGCCTCCCGGGAATTCTGGGAGAGTAGGCAGGTATGCCCTAAGTCATGTAACAGTTACATTGAGGATCATAGAGACTGGTGTGGTTGCTACTCCTGTTGCTATGCTTGTGTATTCAAATGGGGCCTCTTGTCACCAATGAACTACTTTTTATAAAGCATAAGGAGTGAAATACAATGTGATGATTTTTTATCATCATCAGAAAAAAAAAAGTGCAAAATCTGTAGCATGTTAATATATGTGCAGATTTTCAGCATATCTTTTAACATAAGCTTATTTCAACAATGTTCCATAGGTATCAAAATGTTGTAGGACTAGAATTGAAAAATACAGACAAGTAAAGAAGTCTGTTCTATTCAACACAACATAGAATAAAGTGAATGTACATCTATCAATAAAATAAATGTCCATAGGGGAATTAAGCCAACCTGTCACTTCATTCACAAAACTTCCATCATCTTTATTACATAATGTTTCAGTCATTATATTGTTTTATAAAAAGTGATATCAAAAATTGACACTGCACAAGTACAATAAGTCAAAGGCTTATAATGGCCAATAATAATCTGATGCAGGTCTGTTGGCTTATATTAGACATAGTGGATATCTGGCTAAAATAAACATTTCTGACAGTAGCACATAATTGTTTACTATATATCTATAACAATGTATGTTTAGATGCAGTCTTACCTGAAGCGGCTAGATCCTGTTGACTCCTGAAGATGTTGCTTTGGCTTAAGGAAGGTTTAGGTTTATTCAATACTACAAAACCCTCCTCTTCCTTGTCCTGAACGGAAGTTTGTGTTTTCTTGAGAAATCTAAAGCTTGGTTTTTTTGGGGACTTATTTGTTCGACCGTCTTCTTTGGATTTCCCATTCTCTTTATTTGGGTGAACAGCGACTTTTGGAAGATTGTCTAGTATCACAATTTCTGGTTCTTCTTGTTTTTCATTAATAAGATCTTCCAGGAATTTTGCCATTCTTTTCTCCCCTTCATTTTCCTCACTATCTCCAGCAGTCGGTGGATTTGGGGTCCCAAATCTTAGCATTTCACCAGGAGCCGGACTTCTCCCCACTACCAAGGAGTATTTGGGGTTAATGAGCTTGCGAGCAACAGTGGAGGAACGTGGTCTCGCGCTGATTATGGGACTGGGCCGAACATCAGGTAAGCTCAATTCTTTGAAAAGATTAATTTCCTCTGATATTGCATAGAGTTCACGGAATTCAATGTCAAAAGGCTCAGTGTACTGCCCGGACAGCAGTGTCATAATGCTACGATCCACTCTTAAAGACGACCAGGTCAACCTGTAAAGCATGACAAACTCAAAACATTGTAGTGGGAACAGGGTTAAGGAGTAATACTTAAAAAAAACTTAAATATAATGACATTAACAAAAAAATATTTCAATTGAGCATTGCAGTTGCAAAGACTTCTAAATCTAAATCTTACATTTTCCAGTAAGGTGATGTCATCTATCCATGACCGAGAACACATCATGGAACTCCTACATAAACACTTGGGGGTAAATGTATCAAGCTGAGAGTTTTCTGGCGGGTTTGAAAAACCAATCAGATTCTAGCTATCTTTTATTTAGTACATTCTGCAAAATGATAGCTAGAATCTGATTGGTTGCTATTGGCAACATCTTCACTATTGAAACCCGCCGGAAAACTCTCAGCTTGATACATTTACCCCTTGATGTGCATGTGGCAAAAAGCTTACAAACCATGATATATTGAGTTTTCTATTGGTATATAAAAAAAAACAACCAGAGCAGTTACCAATAAAACCTTCGTAATGAAGTCCAAAATTATTACATTATTATCACAGCGAAAGCAAACAATAGCCAGTAGGTGCAACAATACAAAACCCACACAACGGAAGTTATTTAAAAATCTCATTTTGCTAATTATTTGCCATGACTCCCTACTTTTTCAGACACATAGCAATTTTAGCAAATGATTATAACAAAAACAGCAGACACTCCAGGGCACCTGTGAATATTTGAAACATTTCACATATCTTGGAGTGTGTTTTTCCAGTTGCAAAAGTCATGACATAAAATAAAAAAATTCACGCAGCAGTACTTGGGGCGGTATGTGCCAGTAATGATAACCTCTTCTTCTTAATAAGTTTAAATAACCACTTTCCAGTCCCATATACATTCTGTGATCCTCTTGCAAGCTTTTTCCTCGACCCTATGCCCCCCACATTTGCCCTCTCCCCATGCTGCCAGCAGACTAGATTATTGTTTCCTATTCCCCATCAGGCCTCTCTTCTTCTCCACTCCTCCTTGCAGTCACTAGAAAAATAACCAGACTACAGATCATCCATCTGTTACTGCCTGTGAGTACTTACCCTTTATATAGACTATATAGACTTTAGACTGTAAGCCCCACTGGGGCAGGGATTGATGTGAATGAGTTCTCTGTACAGCGCTGCGGAATCAGTGGTGCTATATAAATAAATGGTGATGATGATATTGATACCAATTTTCAAAAACGTTTCACCTCAAACTCTCTGCTGGGTTTGTATGATGTTAACAACAACTGTAAGCAGGCCTGGGTTTTATAGAAAGGTCTCAAAGACTTCGGTTTATGGTGACACGGGTGAAGGGAGGTACACTACTCAGTTTGCATATACTTACACATTTTTCACCTTCAAGCATGTGCTGAAATAAGTTTGAATTATTTCTATTTTTATTTTATACATCTAGAATGCAGTAAGGATTTTTGTACATTGGATATTTTGATTGTGTTTTGTTGTAATCTTTTGCAAAAATATTTTTTTTTCTTTAATTTGTACATTTCAAAAGTGTGTTTCATTCATATAACATCTCAAACAAGGGAAGTCCATATATTAGTTTTACTCTTACATTTACGTGGAAGCTATTTTTTTTTAAAATAATGACTTGAGCAGCAGACATAGAACCATGAGCCGTGAATGTACCCAGTGAAACCCTTAGATCTGTTTGTAATGGTTTGAAAGGATAATCCTAAATTTATATTTTTCCCTGCAAATTAATAGTTCTGAAAAACCGACAAGCAAGGTATTCATTTAAGAGCATTTAGTGAACTTTTAACAAAATGTTCAGCACAGACCTTTTAAAAAGAAATAAACTGTTCCTTTTTTTCTCACGTGAGGCACTTAACGTAAGTGTTTCTTGTGTGTAACCAGTAATAAGTAATATCTAGTGCAGACAGGAATGAATTGAGCTATTTCTTTGAGAAGATTTACAGCTAAGTTTATGTGCTGAGGAGGAATAAATTCTATTGCTTCATGATTAGAAGCACAGTAGCAGTCGAAGAGCCAGAAATCACTAATATAGGCCCTGTGTATGGCATACTTGCCAACTTGCTGAAGTTGGCTTCCGGGAGCCTGCTGGGGGAGGTGGGCGTGATGGCGGCGGGGCTCCAAAATTCACGTCATTTTGGCCCCACCCCTGTGACGTAATGACGCAAACATTTGACAGTAGGGGGGGGGCCAAACGCCGCGATTCCCGGTGATTAGCGGAGTTTTGGACCTAATTGGACAGAATTCTGCCAGATGCAGGAGATTGCCACACTCTCCCGGAAGTCCAGGAGACTCTCCTAAAATGCGGGAGTCTCCCGGACATTCCGGGTGAGTTGGCAAGTATGGTGTATGGTAGTTCTAGCCTGGGAATATTTAATTAAATTTTTATAATGTACCGTATAGTGAAAAATAAAAAAGGCCAAACATAACATTAAAAAAAACGTGATCAATTCTGATGTATTGTTTTTTGCAGAGGCCAAGGAGTGAAGGACAATCGGAAAAATCTCATCTTATTTAGTTTTTGGAACAAATCTTGCATCTATTTTGGGCCACGCTTTGTATTTTCTGTAGGTGGGATTGGATTTGGAAAACGTCTCATGTGTGTTCACAGCATCTGATCCAGGGGTAAATGTATCAAGCTGCGAATTTGCAACTCCAGCGATTTTCTCAGGAGAGTTGAAACTCGCCGATGTATGAAGCGGAGTTTTCATACAAAATCGCCAGAGTTCTGCTTCTGTCAAAATCGCTACTTGCAAAATCGCCAGAGATCAAACTCACCACTGTTTGCCACTGCAGCTATACAGCTCTCAAATGTATGAAGCTGCGAGTTAGCAAACTCAGGAGAGTTTGCTTCAAAACACGCCAGATACAACACGCTGCTTGATAGCAGCGTGTTGTACAAACACATCACTGTTACACTGCCCTGGCAGTGTTAAAACTGTAAAGAATAGATAAAAGTTGAAAAAAAAAAAAGCGTGAGGTCCCCCCACTATTAATGCTTAACCCTAGTGCTGCCTGACTAGTGCTGGTCCCGTGAAAATCGGGGAAAAATTTTGCGTGGGGTCCCCCCGATTTTAACTTTACCAGCACTAGGCAAACCAGCCAGGGTTGGCGGAACTATAGCAGGGAGACGCGCGGCAGGGGTCCCCCTGCCATAATGACTAACCAACCCTAGACTGTTCAGCGCTGGGCTGGATTCCCTAGGTAGTGGGGTCCGCTGAAAAAAACGAGCGGGGCCCCCCACCTAGAAAGAACCAGCCCAGTGCTGATAGCACTAGGGCTCTTCCTACTACCCCTGGGCTGTGGGTAGTAGGGTAATATGGCATAAAGTAGTAAAAAAAAAAACTGACACCAATTTTGTTTGTGGAACTACAAGTCCCAGCCAGCCAGGTTGCCAAAAACAGTGTGGCCATGCTGGTGATTGTATAACTACAAGCACCAGCATACCCACGGCAGCCAGGGCATGTTGGCACTTTGAGAACCACAAGTGCCAACATGCCCTGACATCCCTGGCTTGCTGGGCCCTGTAGTTCCACAAAGAAAAAAGTTTACAAAGCCACAACACCCTCTTATAAACCACATACATTAAAAATAATAAAACCCACAATAAAAACACTAACCACCCTCTTTTAAACCACAACTATTTATTAAAAATAAAAAAACCCAAATACTTACCAATGATGCCTTCTTTCTTCTTCCCACCGTCCTGTCCTTAAGTATTTGTAAATCCATCTTGCCGGCTTGCCCCAGTCCCAGCCATTTATACCTCCATAAGGGAATCTTTTCCAACAGGAACTCTTCGCCCAGAAGGGGCATATATTTGTACATCCCGACTCTTTAGGCTTGATTGAAGATAAAAATAAAAAAAAACTGGAGCCGCCGCAAACACCTCCTACCTAGTAGGAGGTCCGTTTCGCAATGCTCTTACGCTGTTTGAGTAAGAGCTAACTACTGTATTATGGTATTTTCCCACGCTAGTGGGGAAATCACATAATACTGTATTTAGCGCTTGCGCAAGTAACGTAGCGCATTGCGCATGCGCTACGCTACTTGCGTAAGCTGTATTTACTGTAATACAGCTTACAGCTTAATACAGTTTACCCGCGATTTTTCGCGATTTAAACACGCTGGCAAACTCGCAGCTTGATACATTTACCCCCCAGTGTTCACAGCGACATTGTCTGTTTGGTAATTGAGGTATGTAATTAATATTTCCTAATATCCTTCCTGACATGCATACTTTTGTAAACAAATAATTGGACCTATGGAGGGCCAAGCATGACTTCATTACATCTGCATTTCTGTAGTTCACTGATTCAGCTGGTTGCTATGTTTAAAGCAACCAGCTCAACTCTCTGTAAGCTTTAGTTGTGCAATTACTGCTGCAGCCATGCAGCTAATCATCCAGCAAACTTCGAATGGCTTTGCTGGCTTTATAAACTGCTCCCTGTTACCATTCCAGTGCTTGTAAGAGTTCCTGCTTGACCTAGTGTGCCTTGTATCCTGACTTTGATTTGATCCGGATTGTTCTAAGGATTCTGTTTTCTCCTGCTCCTGATCACGGCTTGTTTAATGAATTTGCTCTCATATCTCTACCTGCCCTGACCTCTGACTTGTTTAAAGGAACTGCTGATTTCTCCTGCTCCTGACACAGGCCTGTTTGTTCCTCTGTAATTACTCTTGACTGTCTGGCCTGGAGTTCTGCTATTGACATTCTTGGTGCTCACTACCTGCTTGTCACTCACCGGACTGTGAGTGCTACTTCTAAAGTAGCTAGGAACCGTGTCCGTCCATTATTATGAGGTACTGCGCATGTGCAGTCCCTTTTAACCTTCAGTTCTGTTCCTTTAACTTAATTGACTGATCAGGCAACACTCCCTATATTAAGCACCTGTGGTCAATACCACGTTGCCTGATCTTGGAGTCTCATGGAGTCTCATTCCTCATGAGTCTCTGAAGGTGTTCCAGTGCCTCCTCGTGTGTTCAGCTAATGCTGATTCCTGTTTGCCGTTTGTGGTTTCCAGACCACTTCTATTCCTGTGTTTCCTAGTGACTTCAGCAGCTGATTCCTATCCGCTGCCTCCGTGTATCTACAGCTACAGATTACTGCAAACTCTCCTGTGTTTCATCGTGACTCCAGCAGCTGATTCCTATCCGCTGCCTCCGTGTATCTACAGCTACAGATTACTGCAAACTCTCCTGTGTTTCTTCGTGACTCCAGCAGCTGATTCCTATCCGCTGCCTCCGTGTATCTACAGCTACAGATTACTGCAAACTCTCCTGAGTAACATCGCTACTGTTCCAGCTGATTCCTGTTCGCTACTTCAGCGTGTCTACAGAGTCTGCTCGTCTCAGCGCTCCAGTCTGCATTCTACCTGCCGTCAGCTGACCCGCTGCCTACTGCTTCTACAGTGTGTCCATTTGTGTCAACTCGCCTGTTGCTTCGAGTCTACGCTCCTCGGCTTCCAGCTTTGCTACATCGCTTCAACTCTTCCGTGGTCTCCTGCTGTTCTATTCAATATACTACTGCTTCCTGAGTATTTGTCATCTTTGCTGTCCTACCTACAGTGCGCTGCACCTACCTGCCGCTTTCATTCTGCAAGGACTTCGCATCTCGTCTGTTCCCGGCCGCTCAGGTATCCCTGCAGCTATCCCTAACAGCCTGCTCATCTGAACCACGGTATGCATACTTCTCATTGACTGTGCTGGTGTATTGCATATCCATCTGGACTGAGTTGTCCTCCTCCGGAGTTTCCATCCTCTGAGACTATTGCTATTATTGACTGTGTTTCCTTTTGCTGGACTATTTGAGTGACTTTGTTTATCTGTGCAGTGCTGTTCATTCATTATTATCATTGTGTGCAGTTCAACGTGGGATCAAGTTCAGTGTACCCGTGTAGACTCTGCATAGCATTTATCTCCTCGTGTCCTTCCTCACATATATATTCAGTGGTACAACTTGCTAGAGGCAGACCACTGATTCCTGTTTCCCTGTGTCACCAGTTGCATATATCCTCTCACATAAGCAGTGGTACAACTTGCTACTCGCAGACCACTGACTTCCCCGTGACCTTCACCTGGATTCCATTCCTTCACTACAGACAGCGGTACAACTTGCTATACGCAGACCGCTGACTTCCACCTCCTTATTACTCCTGGACATTCTTCTCACTATAGCAGTGGTACAACTTGCCGTGCGCAGACCACTGACTACCCTCACGTGCCTTGTCCATCCAGATCCTCGTGTTCAGTTACCCATTGTTTACCAGTGCTGCTAGTCATAGACTTTCTGAGCATTCTCTAACCATCTGCTGTTTCCAGTTCCATTATCACCCTGCCACCAGAGTATCATATACCAACTCTACTGCTCTGATAAGACCATCAGCGGGTGATACTGGGTAAAGCCTCCTAGTGCCCGTGACACTGCTACTGTGTGCTGTCCACTCCACTGAGCAAGTTCCAGATGATTCCGCATTAACCCCTGCCTGTCTGGCTCTGAGTACTGCTAATGACATCCTGGTTGCTCACTACCTTCTACCGTGTTCTGTCCACTTCATCGGACAAGTGCTAGATCAACAACTGCTACTACCCGAGTCCTGGGGGCAACCAGGTACTATGGAACATAACTAGTTCCTCTGAAAGGGGGCTGCCAAAGGTGAATATCTTGTGAAGCAGTTCTAGCAGTTTAGGATCTCACACTATTCTGTCCTTAACACTTCCAAAGGACAATGGAAATATCTGATCATGTTTCTTTTATACAGCAGGTTGGAGATAGGAGTGCTCTGACCTGCCGCCCTAAGTCAGTTAATATCAGTTAACATAAGAATAGAAAAGAAAGCTGGGTGTGGAGTTAGAAAACTTCCTGGCACGTGGATGTCTGCTAAAAATAAAGCACAAAATCGAAACTACAAATAATCCAATATTTGCATATAGACATCATTTTGTATTATTCACCAATTTGTAAAAGTTTCCATACCCAAGTAAATCTTTCTGACTGTAGAAACACCTTCTAAGGGTTCATCCAGATGGTAGTTTTCTCTTATGTTTGAAATGGAACACAGCACAGATTAACTGATATATTTGCAATGTTTTCTGTTCACACTAACAGCAATGATATAAGGCTGTATTCAAGTAAACATGCTAAAACTGATGCAGATATCATTTGCTCATGGTAACCTCTATGCTGTATATGCCATAGCAGTCTCTGTGGACATACATGGTATATATGCTGCACTATTGTCTCAGGAATCTTTGTGTACTGCATTATCTTTCCAAACCAATTAAAGGAATCCCATATAAAATATTGTCCTCTGTTGTCCATGATTTTAGAACCTTACAAATGACAAGAGTTCTACTGTAAATTTAAGAGAGATGGTTTCACCATCAGTATAGGGATTGTTTACTACTAGAGTGGTTAGGTTGTGGAATTCTGCACCAAATAATAAGGTGATGGCATATTTGCATTTAATTAATTATTAATGAATTAATAATGTCCTTATTTTTAGGATCAGGAAATAATTATTGCCTCCCCTTTGAAGTTAAATTGACAGTGATTAAACCAGGGGTTTTATTTTGCCTTTGTCTGGACCAACACAATTAAAATTTATGAAAGTTTGAATGTGATGGGAGTTATGCCTTTTATCAACCTTAGTAACTATGTAGCTATTAGTCTCTTAAAGGCCTCTTATAATAACCTTCCCGTTGGAGAAGTTGATGTGTATAAAGTTGGCCACACACATTGCAATCCTACTGTGTAGTGTTACGAACCGCGGAAACCCGCGGCTCGTCTTCTCTAGTCGCTTCCTGTTGCCATAGCAACAGCCGGAACGTCACTTCCAGTTTTTGGGTCCTGGACATCACCGTGGCAATGGCCGGGATGCTCTACCTGACAGCGCCACGCTCCGGCATTAGACACAGCTGGGCGCGTGCACACAGTATTATTTATTAAGTAGTAGCCTCATGGGCTTGATTACTACCCTATGTGCTTCCCCAGTTCTGATTGGGCACTCTAGGTATTTAAGGCAGGGAGGATTTAGCCTCACTGTCGGTTATAGCATCACTGCCTGTGCTGTTTGCTGACCTGCTCTGTCTTCTGACATTTTTTGATTGATCTCCTGTTGTGACCCTGCCTGAACTTTTGGACCTTGCCTGTAGCCCTGACCTTTTGCCTGAACACTGGACTTCTCCATTTTGCTAGTGATCCAGACCTTTACTTGTATATTGGACCTGCTTGTTTGCTGCCTGCCCTGATCTCTGGCCTGTACACTGACCTTGGTCTGCCCACGGTTTTCCGCCTCCAGCCATCCGGTTTCTCCCCGGAACCACGGTTATTCTGATAAGCCTCTACTACCATAAAGATAAGTTCTGGGGACATCTGAGTACCTGCGAATGTGTATAGTTCTACGGGAAAGGCGGCTGCTAAAGGTGAAGACCTCTACTAGTCCAATTCTAAAGGCTTATCAATATCTGTGGACCTAACATGTAACCTGAAAGCAGAGTGATGGTATCACTGTCTACATGTGGAGGGCCAAACTGGATGAGATTAAGCCTGTTAGTATTTGGGCCGAGCAAACAGATTACGTTCGGCATCATGGGGACCTGTTCATGTAGTCAGAAGATGGTCATTTACCAACATACATAATAATGATCCTATTATCCTAATAAAAAATAGCTCTGTGGTGTGTGATTAACATGTTGTTGAAGAATTTTGTCATTGAGTGAATTCATTTTTTCACAACTGGCCCAGCGTTAAATTACAAATGGCAGCTTTTTTTTTTCTCTGACTGCTATTTTGACTGTTTACATCCTTACAAATATACAGTTATACAGTGTGGCTTTGCTAAAAGCGCCAGGCAGAATGTAGGTGGCAGTGATTACTAGGAAGATAAAGAATAATGTATTTTGATGGCAGTGGCTGCATTGCAAATGAAATATTGATTGTATAGAAAAATTACCTGAAAGAGCCGAAGGCCACCTTATCTCCATCTACCATTACATATTTGTGAGAGATTGAGCCTCTGATCTTCCCAGTGGGCAGGTAGAATCCTACTCCTGTAACATACCTTACACGGAAGTTCTATATAGAGAGAAGAAAATGAAAGATGTTTACAATTGTCATCACAATATGAATTGTCCTTTGTTTTTATTGGTCACTTTAACATTTCAACTAAAATGCATATCTAAACTTACCAAGATAAAAAAAATTGTAACAAAAGAGTTCCAAACCCATTCCATCCAAACAATGCACCTGATCCTCCTATGCACCATTTTGCGGTGAACATGCTTACAAACCATTAGGCCAGACCTCTTTCCACAATTAATTTGAGTCATTGGTCCTCTATTTTTCGGCAAATTATTTGCTTATATTAAAAACCAATTATACTGCAGACAGAAAATTTTAAGCGCCACAACCAGTCAGAGTTACACATGATACAAATACAAATCCCACATAAAAAGGGAAAACGTGCAGGTGAGACTGAAGAAGGAGGTAGAGACGTGAGAGAAAGGGTAGAGAGGACCCTGCTAGTGAGAGCTTACAGTCTAGGCGCTCATGTAAAGGAAGAACAGCGGGAATATGCAGAAAACTGTACTAATCACCACAGCATGGAGCTGCAGATTTTTGTTGTGCCTTATACATAAATGGTAATAAAGGTGATAAACTTCATTTTAATGTTTATCTGGATAAACATGAGAGCCCCAAATACTTTAGAGTCCAAATAATTAAGGCATTGCAGGTTAGCTATTACCAAAACTCCATTAGAAACAATTGGATATTTGCTTTACTTGTCTAATTTGCACTCATTCCTCAGGAATTAGTTGCAATGGATTTGAACTTTGTTAATTAATAGCCCCATAAGAATTCTAGAAAGAAAAAAAATGTTGTCATCTTATATAATAGTACAACATAAGGGACATTTATGAAGAACCTCAGCACAATCAGAGCATGCCATTAAGTGGCCACATGGCATAAACACAACAGACAAATTCCTACCCATATTTTGGGATTTCCCACCCCAACTTTACCCGGAGCATAAGGCCAGATAGCTGCATCAATTCGCACATTTCCAGGAAATGCTTGACTCCACTCTCTGCCAGAATCATGTAGACTGGGACCCTCCTCTTGTCCGCAGCATCTAGCACATCTCTGAAGACCTCCCGATCAGTAAAATAGTCCATTACGATGGCAATTACCTGCCACACAGAGAGAAGAGACATTTGTTGTTATAAGCAGACATATGCTAATTTCCTTGCTATTTCTCTTTACTTAAAAAAAAAAAGGGGAACATGAAGGTGTCTATTTAACAAGAACATTTTCTATTAGGCAATTTAACAAACAAATGTTACAGGGGCAGCTGAGTGATGCTGAGCTCCCGGGAGACACTGGCGGAGAGCTGGGATTGGTACTGCTCGTCATGCCAGGGCTTGTGCGCATATGTGAACTGGCATGCCAGTTCGCTGGAACTGGAAGACCCAGACTTGGGCTTCCAGTTTCTATAAAAAATAAAACAAAATTATTTTTTGAAAAAAAACCGAAAAAAAAAAACCCCTGTAATAAATGGAATGATACGTAAAAAAATGAAAAATGCTTTATTTTACTAGTAAAGCATTTTTCCTGCAGTAACCCTCAGCTCATACCATCTTGAGAGGGCGCTAACAATCGGAGGACAGCAGCACTAGTTGTATTGCTATTGACCATGATAAATAGGCTTCCCCATACTTTGGATGGGGGAGCATCGCTGGAGGCCCCTGGTAAAGGTTACCACCAGCAATAGGGTTGTGAAATAAGATCTAGGGTTTTTTTCTATTGATAAATAGACCCCCAATTGAGCTGAGGAGCATCATATTATTTTGGAGTTCATTCAATTGTTTAACTTTTTGTCCATCCAATAAGCAACAAAAGCAGTGCAGAGAGAAAGCAATATTAAACCAGTGGCGGATCCAGGGGGGGGGTTGGGGGGGCGATCGGGGCCGTGCAGGTCCGTTCAGCAGTGACAGTGTGCTGCCCGGCTGCTCCGATTGTGTTTTAAACACAATCAGAGCAGCGGGACAGCACACTGCCACGCGGACCTGCACATAGTGTGCAGCCGCCGGCAGCTTTAGAAATCAAAAAGGGGGCAGGTCCTAAATCGTCCTCCCTAAAATCGCCCCGGGTATATCAAGAGTCTAGATCCGCCCCTGTATTAAACTGTGTAATATGTTTACTAGTATTTTGTCTAGTTTTATAATCCTTGTACTGAGTGATATTAGTGATGTAAAAGTGACATGGCTTATAACATTGCTCCACTGCAATTTATTTAATATGTAACTATGGTTCTGCACATACTTGCCCTCCAAGCTGTAATTTGTATATCATTCTGGTAGAGCAGGCAAGTATGTGTTTTGCACTGTAATTGTTCAATAGAAATCTCAGATAATATCCACCTGTTCCCCCAGTAGTGTAGAAGCTGCTTTTTCTATGTGTTAGGTAATGCATTTTATAGCACATTTTTTTATTTTTTAAATATGTTAATTTGCACAATTTTCAAAGATAGCACAAAACTCACACAAATCCCTTAAACATGTATCAGGATGTTATAAAGAGAGTTCACATTTCTTCTCATTTCTCCTGCACACAGCTTAGACTGCTTATATAGTTACAGTTACAAGTTTCTACTCAGTTGCATAACTTCAGTTACAGCAGAATCACAGTTTTGGGTGAAGCACATCCATTGTATTTTATCAATGTGTCAATATAATCAGCAGCTTTTTATATAGCGACACTAATTCCGCAGCGCTGTCCAGAGAACTCACTAACTAATAGGAACTCCCTGCCCTATTGGAGCTTACAGTTTAAATTCCCTAACATAAACACACACACACACACAATTTGATAGCAGCCAATTAACCTACCAGTATGTTTTTGAAGTGTGGGCGGAAACCGGAGCACCCGGAGGAAACCCACGCAAACACGGAGAACATGAAAACGCCACACAGATAAGGCCATGGACGGGAATCAAACTCTTGACTCCATTGCTGTGAGGCAGTACATAATATCACTGCATTAGTGTAAACAACAAATTACATACAAGGTCAAACTGAGTGTTGTGGTTCCACACATCTACTTGCAGACTGCATGTCAAATTTTCCCTGCTCTCCATCTGTAGACACGTTTGCTCCAATAATACTGTTAAACATTTCCCACATCTGGGGACAACTTCTGACACACATATTGTTAAGGCAAACACAGGCCGCCCCACATTTTCTCTAGTGATCACAGTTATTCATCCCTCCTCTGTTGGGATAATGTTCCTTGGGCTATAACACTTTCTCCCTGTGTTCTCTCTGCCTTTCCCGGGATTTTCGCACTTACTGGATTTGTGCAGGCTCAGACACCCTCTCTGCCCGATGCACTTTCAGCCTTGCTTGATAGCTGTGAGACTCTCACTAGTGTCCTCTTCACCCCAGTACCCCTTGAGCTATAACACCCTCTGTCTGGTGTCCTCTCTGCCCCTCTGGGTCACATCCACAACTGCTGGTTCTTTAGCACTTCCCACTCCATAGGGTCTTTTATAGGGTCTTCCTTCTCTAGAAATAGGGACTCTTCAAAACAGATCCTCAACGCTGCCATTATTAACTGGCTTCATGCTGCTGCATGCAGTGACCCCCTTTTCCTCTTAGGGGCTCTGGTTGGGGGATCTTACTCAAACTTGCCCCACATGGCAGGCGCCACAAACCTGCTTCCCGGGAATGCCTGCAATTACTGGGAGAAGAGGCCTACCAATGCCACAGGGGGTGTCACATTAGTAAACAAAACAAAGATTTGCTGACGGTCTAATTATGTAAAGGACGAACTGCAAAGATGAAAGAGGAGAGTAAAGAACAATATTTAGAAGTGTCCATTGTATAATTTTGTGTCCATTTTGCAAATAAGGGACCTATTCAATTGTGAGCGTTAACGCTGCAAAACGAGCGCTCATAAAATATTACCGTTTACACAGTAATATTGCGCGCGAAAAGCGTTAATACGGTAGTTTACTCGCGGAATTTCAGCTCGCAGCTCAGAGAGCTGAGAGCTGAAATTCCGTGAGTAATTACCGTATTAACACTAAGATTTTTCGAGCGCTCGTTTGTTAGCGTTAACGCTAACAATTGAATACGCCCCTAAGAGCTGTATTATAACCGTAATAATACATGATATTAACACCCAAATGCCACAGGTATGGAAGACACAACAATCATATGCAATGTCATCATTTCTGGAACTGATGCTCTTTGTCTTGTATTCTGCACAAACCTATGTGTTTGAATAGTAAAATTATCATCGCTAAAGTCAGCATCTGGATAATGCTGCATGTTTCACACATACAAATTCTGAGTGTAGTTTAGGATACTTTAATCACTGTAGCAAGAAAAAAAAGAAGATCCCAAAAGCATTAATTAATACTTTCACATCACTATACACCATAATAAACCACTAGCTAAGTATCAAAAACACAAATCACTTCCTTACCAAAGATGGAGTTTTGCCCGAATCACAGAATGCTTTCCTACTCAAAGGAATATAATTAATTTTAGATAACAACTATGTATGGGTAGAAGGTTATTACTACTTACAGTGCCAGGGAATTGCTATAGTCACAAGGCTTGCTAAGGTTCTATCAAAGTGGAAATTTCAAAGTGGTGGTATGGAAATGTAGAAGTGAAAGTACTGAAATTGTAAGCTAATAAAATTGTGAGTTTAATAATGAAGGCTGTCAGAGAAGTGGCGGTGTAGCATACCCCCGTATTCACCACTTCGATCACTGCTTTGATCACAAAACACTAAGTGCAACTAAAAATGCGGGGCCCTCCCTAGAGGTGCTCAGCCCTGTGCAGACAGCACTAGGGCTCTTCCCATACCCCTGGGCGGTGGGTGTAGGGTGATTAAACTATTAAATAATAATCCTAATGCTGACAGCCTAGGGCTGGTAAGAGAAAAATCTGGGGGACAAACAGCATGGGATACCCCCTATCTTAATCCATCCAGCCCTAAGCATAGCCAGTCGGGGCTGAAGGCACTTCAGCAGATGAACCCGCAGCAGGGGGTCTACCTGCCATGATGCCAACCAGAAAGGGGCTGGGTTCTCTAGAAGTTGGGGTTAGTAAACAAATTGTGGGCCCTCTCCCTAGGGGTACCCATCCCCCTGTTGGCAGCACTAGGGCTCTTCCCACACCCCTGGGTGGTGGGTGTGTGGTAATAAATGTGTAAAAAAATAAATAAAAAAAAATGAATTAAACACAAATTTTACATTGGTGATTTATAGGTCCCAGCAAGCAAGGGCTGCCATGAACAGTCTGGGCATGCTGGTGCTTGTAGTACTACAACAGAGAGTAGGAGTGGAGGGGAGGATATGCCAGAGGTAGAACTAAAGGAGCGGTTCGATAGGTAGGAAATGAACCAGGAAAGAACTTTGTCACAAATGCCAGTGGAGTGAAGTGTGTGTAGGAGAGGGGTGATGAACAGTATCAAAAGCAGCAGAGAGGTCCAGGAGAAGGAGTATGGAAATAACCATTAGATTTTGCAGTAAGTAGGTCATTGGTTACTTTTGTGAGAGCAGTTTCAGTGGAATGCTGAGGGTAGAAGCCTGATTTCAGAGAGTCGAGACTGGAATGAGAGGAGAGAAATTGAGACAGGCATTTGTACACTAATCGCTAAAGTAGTTAGGAGGCAAAGGGGAGCAGAGAAATAGGGCGGTAGTTGGAGAGAGAGGCTGGATCGAGAGATGGTTTCTTTAGAATAGGTGAGATGAGCACATGTGTAAAGGAGGATGGAAATGTGCCAGTGGAGATAGACAGGTTGAAAAGGTGAGTTAGCGGTGGACATGCAGTGGAGGAGAGGGAGCGGAGTAGTTGGGAGGGAATAGGGTCAAGTGGACAGGTTGTAGGGTGAGATGATAAGATGAGTGCAGAGACTTTGTTTTCAGATACTGGAGAGAAGGAATTAAGGGTGGTTGGGGAGTGTAGGTAAAGGTGGGTAGAGTAAGTGAAGTGAGAGGAATTTGGCATGATGAAATATCTTGTGGAATGGTGTCAATTTTGTCTTTGAAATAGGTGGCAAAATCATAGGCCGTGAGGGAGGAAGGAGGAGGAGGTGCAGGTCGGCAGAGAAGTGAGTTGAAGGTGGCAAAGAAGCGATGTGAGTTAGAAGTTAGAAGACTGGGTGGATTTTAGAGATTTGAAGAATGTTTGTTTGGCAATTGAAAGGGTAGTGCTGTAAAATGAAAGGATAAATTTATAATGGAGGAAATTGGGATATGAACAAGATTTCCTCCAGTGGTGCTCTGCAGTCTACTTTTGCAGGTAGCGGGTCTGTTTGTTGTGCCATGGCTGGGGTTTGGATCGTCGAAGACTATGGGATAAATGTATTAATCTCCGGATTCTTGAACTCCCGCGAGTTCGGCGTCTTCAGCGCTTAAATTTAAAGCGGCGCTGCCTTGTAAAGGTAAACTTCCCTTTACAAGGCAGTGCTGCTTTAAATTTAAGCGCTGAAGACGCCGAACTCGCGGGAGTTCAAGAATCCGGAGATTAATACATTTACCCCCATATGTAGTAGCTGGAGCTGCATTGTCTAGGGCTGAAGTGAGTGTTTTGTTGTTGACATTTTCACTGCCAGCAATCACACTGTCGGTATTTTCTCCATGTTGGTATTTAGACTATAGGTATTTTCTCTATTACAGGATTTAGAAAGTAGGTATTTTCTACATGTCGGTATGTAGACTGTAGGTATTTTCACGTAGGTCTAATTTCTGTCTGCATTTCCACTGTCAAAAATTTGTACCCAACCTGTCGTACACAGCTCAGACTAAACAGACCACCTGTGTATGACAATGAGGCTGATAGAGAGCCTTTACTGGACTATATACATAAGTCGTACAAAATTAATAGTTAATTTATAGTCACTCTTGGAGCAAAGTGAAGTAATGAAACACACATGTTCAGCTTAACAGGCTTATCCCAGGATTTAGAATGAGATTAGTGTGACTAATGGTTTTATATGCGGATATAATGCACACTTATGTTAAAAATTGTGTTTTCTGTTTGTGATTTATTGTTTCAATTTATTTCAAATTTGTTTTATTATGTTAAACATGGGGGTCTATTTATCATAGGGCTAATAGCCCTATGGGCAATGAAAACGGTTGTTTTTGCCAGCAATAGGGCTTTGCCCAATACATCAAGGGGTCACCGGTGACAGTTCCCCATATACCACTGTAACACTTGTTATGTCAACTCTGTATGGTGATAACACAAGAAAATCAATGATAAAATGTTTTATTCTTTGAATAAAGCATTTTTTAAATGACCATTATCTGTAAAAAAAAAATAATGATATATTTCTTAGATACTTTTATCTCTTTTTCTTTTTTTTCTTACATTTTTTTTTTTTTTTTACTACGTGGAACTGATAGCCTAGGTCTGGACTTTCAGTACCACTGTGCATGCGTGAACCGGCTAGTTATCTCTTAGCACTGTGGGCCAGTATCGCTGAGGCAGCTGCCTGGGCAAGATTTTAATGACATATTGTGACAATATGGGATTTTTAAAATCAGCCTTATAGCTGGATATTAATAAAGACACACCTTGGTCTGGCTGTACCTTGCATGATATGCTATGAACTATATGCGATTTTGTTTATTCTCCAATATATGTGCAACTACGCCAATAAATGTCCTGTGTGTACATATCTCTAGGGCTTATTTGTAAGGACTTATGTTTAGTATGCTGTAATTTATGGAGTCTAGGCACAATTAGCACTTTACACATTTATATTAACTGTGCAAATTGACCTTATGCTGCTGACAAATACACTTTTGATTTAACTCCATTATAGTTATTATGTTTACTTTTATAAATATATTGTTAGTATTTCTGTTATCATTGTTACAAAATAACCTCACATTACAATATGCATATAAATCAATGAGGATACACCATCAGGGCAAAGCTACACGGGAGATTTGTTGTCATTTGATCACAAATAATGTATCGCTAAACAATGATCAACTTGTTCTTTGTGAGTTAAACTACAAAGGTAATTTTGTGTTTGATGGCAATTAATCGCACCATGTAGAGAAAATCTCTTGTTGCAGCAATTAATTGCCTCCACAAGGTATAATGGTGCAGGTGATTTATTGCTGTAACAAAAGATTTACTTGCCAGGAAGTGCTCTGTTGACATTTGTAGTGAGACATGCTGGGATACTGAAATTAATGAAATGGAACTATTTTAAATTTGGGGGAGATTAATAACATAAAATTGTGTAGAATCATGAAACAAATTCTATTCGCTTAATGTGCTGAAATTAGTCTCAGGCTAAGGGGCCTGTTTTATTAAACATGGAAAACACCCATGGTAAAGACTATCACTAAAAACATGGTAAACACTATGCTATAGTTCTTAAGTGAAGTCGCATTGGAATGTTTTATATTGAGCATAAATATCTAATTATCTATAGTGTAGCACTATTATAGTGCTCTTAATAACTCTATCTGAACTTTTATACTTAGTCCCTTTTTGTAAATACCAGTATTCTAATTACAAAGACCGTTATCCAGGAGATTATCACTGAGGAGGATTGAACCTGGTGGAGCAACAGTGTATGCATTTTATAGAGTGCTAATGTGTTCAAGATGCATGCATTGTGTTTATATAAAGATGAATTTATAATACAAGATTCACTATTACTCCTCAATTGATTATATATATATAATTTTAATCATTTTTTTTCTGTAAAACATTGGGAACGTAGTTATATATTCGTAATGGTCCTGGAGTATATTTTGGTATGTTTTGTACATATTCTGTGCTTTCTTATTGTCCTTTATCAACGTGGAGAAGCCTTATATCCGATGAAAATGGGTATATGGGTTTCTTCTTATCTATCAAAGGTTACCGCCAGCGAAAGCTTCCCTATGCGAAGCATGGGGAAACCTATTTAACGAGGGACATGGTGGTGCCTGTATTGCCACAATACCCTTTTTGCTATTGCAGAAAAGGGTATAGTGACACTGAAAGGAAAAAATGCTTTATTATTTAAATAAAGCTTTTTTCCAAAGCTACATATTTTCAATTTTTTATAAAAAAAGTTATTCCCCTTTTTGTCCATTGTGCTTGCGTGAGCTGGCTACAGGGCCGGATTAACCATAGGGCTAACTGGGCTACAGCCCAGGGGCCTATGGGCATCCAGGGGGCCCTTAAAAGTGCTCAGCAGCAGTATTGATCGGTCGGGGGCGGGGGCGCCCCCGGTGCGATCAGTGCTGCTGAGCACTTTCACTGCGGTCCTTCCCCGGCAAGCTGTAGTCTCCTTACTGAGGAGATCTCGTGAGTCTCACTCTCATGAGATCTCCTCAGTAAAGAGCGTACAGCGCGCCGGAGAAGGAGGTAAGTGCTGGGGGGCGGGCAGCTCGGATCACGGGGGGGGGGGGGGGGCCCTCACAGGGGAATGGAGGCCCCCTTAGCCCAGGGGCCTCCATTCCCTTAATCTGGCCCTGGCTGGCTAGTCAAGTCATGCAGGCGCATATGCCTGACTGTCCCGGCAAAGCGGTAAGTAATGCCTAACTGATCCTGACAAATATCATTAGGCAGCTGAGCATCACTCAGCTGCCCTGGCAACATTTTTATAATTAATTGCAGTGATAAGAGATTTTCTATACCTGCAATAAGCGGCAATA
The DNA here is from genome assembly GCF_038048845.1 of Mixophyes fleayi. NCBI lineage: Eukaryota > Metazoa > Chordata > Amphibia > Anura > Limnodynastidae > Mixophyes > Mixophyes fleayi. The sequence continues at coordinate 100,816,160 of NC_134409.1, forward strand.
AAAATCTGTGTTATCACTACAGATTAATATATAGGGGCCTAATAATCCATTATATAGCCAAGGGATTCATAGTTTTGCCTGTATAAATTCCTCAGATAAAGAGCAATGAAACTAAAACTACTTTACATGAAAGGAACAAAGATCAAAGGTAACAAATGGATATCTGCATGTAAGCAGGCATATGATAAAATCGAAGAGATTGATTTTAAAAGTAAAATTGCAATAAATGAGGAAATATAGTAATGTAATGTCTTTTCCAGATTTGTAGCATACTCACCTCTATATTTATATAATTCAACACATATTTTCGCAAAGATTTCTTTTTATTTTCAATGTTAACCAATATTCCATATATTGTACTGTTCCCTTTCATCTTTTTCTATTATTTTGTAAATGCAATATAATTTGATTCGATAAAAACAAATAATAAAAAAAAAGTTAGCTGGGAGTGATGGTAAGTTTGTTTTATAACTCAATATTTAAATATAGACGGCTGCTATAAATTGCGAATGTACAAAACGCAGCAAGTGGGATTCTCGTCACTACCAATGGCCAGAGAGAGATTGCCGGTTTTAAGGTGGCAATGCCACAAACTGCCGTCTGTATAATGTATATAGGGATCGGGTCTGCCCATTGTCGCCTTAAAACAGACAATCTCACTCTGGCCTTTGAGATTTTCAGCCCGGTTTAAAAATAAAATAAAATGATACAATTTGCTTTGGAATGATAATAGTTCATCGTTGCACTGTCCACACTAATGCAATATCGGGCCGAGCAGTCTAGGATGGGTAGGAAGAACCTAAATCTCAGGACTGGTCCAATTAGCCTAGGCCCAGCTAGACAAGGACACTGAGTCATTCACCACCATGCAAGAAAGCAATTTTCGCTGTTAAAAGATGGAAAAACAAAATGAGGAGTATGATGATGGCCTGCTATATGGGTGTTGGTTGAACCCATAATTCAAGGGGCTAAAGAGTGAGCCCCCTTTTCTGGTGCTCCAATGTGCACTATACACTCTGCACCCATGGTGGATATGCCACTACATTTATGGACATTGTTCTTTAGAAGTACAGTGAAGTGAATGCAAACACATCTAAAGTTCATCTAAAGAGCATATCTGCCGCAGGGTGTGCCAATTTAAATCAACTTGATTTTAATCACAATTTAAATCACAAGATTTTTTTTTTAAAAAAAACCATCATTGATTTAAATCACCATTAAAAAAAATCCAGGATTTTAACAAGCTTTTAATGGTAATTGGCATACTGTGCAATATGGACCATAGTCCTTTGACCTTTGATTAGCTGCTCTACTAATAAAAGGTCTGTATCTAAGGTTATTGTTTGCGGTCCTATTTTTAATTAAGACTGACTCTGCAGAAGAAAAGTTAGAAGCTCTTAAGTTTGCCAAATAAAAATATCCACATTCAAATACCCATCTACCGATACTAGTCAAGTTCCAAGCAAAAGCAGCCCCGTTTAATGACATCTTGATTGACCACAATGTTGGATCAACAGTGGCACCAATAGACTGGTGGAAAATGCACATTGGTTCAGAAACTGTAGCTGGTAATGAAAACAACATGGTAGCAGTAGAGCAATTGCTAACAGCTGCAGCATCATCAGCATCAGTAGAAAGAATATTTTCCACATTTGGTTTGGTGCAGTCAAAACTGAGAAACCACTTGGGTACTGACAAAGCTGCAAAACTTGTGTTTCTTTTTAAGGTGTTCAATAAACCTAATGTCTAGGCTCATTTAGATTTACAAATCAGGCAAGGCAATTGCCAACTATTGTAACTTTTAACATGATTGCTGATTCTTTCCGTTTTGCAGTTTGTGTTGTGATTTGTATGTAGTTTGCTGTGCCATGCTATGATTGGCGACACTTTCAAGTCATTTAAATTGAACATATTAAAGATACAGTATTTTAAAAGAACATTGTATTATTGTTTTTACTTGGTTTATTTGTTTTTTTATTTGATCATTTTTTTAAAAAAAAAACAAAACTCAAAAAGATCTGATTTAAATTAAAACAAATCATATTTTATTTTTTTTTTAAAAAAAAACATGATTTTTTTTTTCACACTCTGATCTGCCGCACCAAAGCACTTTAAATATATAGCCATAGCTACGACATACATGTTCAGATGTATAGGTCTCAGGATCAAGATAAAGCAGAACAGACCTGTGAATGCAGATACATTCACAGTATGCTTTCAAATTGTATTTCAAATGATAATAGTCAAGTGGAAAATACTGCCAGAGTGATGAATGTTTTACCCTAATTCTGTTGTCACAGCCAAAAATGTACAGGTATATTGTGCCGACCTAGATGCCTATACACTCCTCAGGACCGGTATGTCTTACGCATGCTGGAGGGCTGGAGCAATGAGACACCATGATGATGACAATGATGATTATCAGAAACATTAGCTAGCTGCTTCCGACTGACTGATTGCAGATTGTTAATACTTCATTCATTAGTGTTGCTTCTATTTTACATGAAGCTGTGGATGTCTATTCTCATTTCTTAATAGATATTCCCATTTGGACTGTGGCAGGAAAGAAGATTTTTTATATGATTTTTGAAGGGGAAAATAACAGATGTTTATATTTCATTTCACTTAATTTAATTTCATTTGTACTTGTATTTAATTCACACTTGCCTTCTCTCCCAGAATTTCCGGGAGGCTCCCGAATTTCGGGTAGTCCTCCCAGACTCTCGGTAGAGTAGGCACAACTCCCGGATCCAAAAAAAGCCGACATTAACAGCATTGAATATCGGGGACGGGGCTTAATCGCGTCATTAAGCCCCACCCCTGATATTCAATGGCATGAATTTCTGCATTTTATAGTGGGGACAGGGCCAAAATGTTTCGATTTTTCAAGTCCCGCCCCCCCACGTCCACCTCTTCTCCCCAGCTCCCAGAAGCCAGCTTCAAAAGGTTGGCATGTATAATATAATTATATTCTGTATGGTAAATGCAACTCACATTTTTTAATAACACTGTCAAGATAATCCTTCTTGTGCATATTACACTTTATCACAATATTATATTTTGTGCAGATAGGATAATACAACTTTTGCACTTACTAGTAATACTGTCAAGCCACATCTCTAAGCTTTCTCTATGCTACAGTACAAGCCTGGCCAACCTGTGGCTCTCGAGGTGTTATGAAGCTACAAGTCCCAGCATGCCTTGCCAGCTTTCGGCTGGCAATCTACTGGCAAAGCATGCTGAAGCTTGCAGTTTTACAAAACCTGGAGAGACACGGGTTGGCCAGGCCTGATATTGTATACTAAATTATACTGCCCGTATACTAGCAGGGTCGGACTGGGCCACCGGGGGACTGGTCTATCCCTCGGTAGGCCCCGACCCTGATCGCTCCGCTCTTTGTTGCTGGGGGGAGCAGAAAATGTAAAAAAAAAAAAAAAAAAGACTACTGACGTGGCCGCGGCGCTGCCCAAACTCCTCTCTGCTCCACTCGCACTGAATGACGTCACATCCAACATTCAGTGAGGAGCACAACAGAGATGAGTGGGGAAGAAGAGAAGAAAGAAGAGAAGAAAGAAGCCGACAGAAAAGGTAAGTGAAGGAACGGAAGCAAGGGGGGACCAGAGTGAAGGGAGCATGGCAGAGAGTGAAAAGGGGCAAAGACAGCATGGCAGAGTGTGGAGGGGGCAAAGACAGCATGGCAGAGTGTGAAGGGGGCCAGAGCAGCATGGCAGAGTGTGAAGGGGGCCAGAGCAGCATGGCAGAGGGTCTAGGCTTACAGAGGAACTACAAGCCTGGACTTGAAGCTCCAGTTCAACTTCCAATAAAAAATAGAAAATAGAAAGTAAAAAAATTAGGAAAAAAATTTGGAAAAAATAGGGTGGGTGGGAAGGGGGGGGGGCAGAAATTAAAAAAAAAACTTTTCATATACACTTAAATCAAGAAAAAAAATGCTTTATTTAAATAATAAAGCATTTTCATTGTGCAGAGCAAAAAGAGGACAGTGGCAGCAATGCATGGGGAAAGACCTAAATCCTGCCAAAAATCCAGTTTTCACCAGAGAAAGGACTTTTCTCCCTATCATAAATAGGCCCTCATAAGTCTGAAGTCATTTTTATTTGCTTTGTAGACAGATACCTACTTCAACCATCCTGTTTTTCTCAGGATAACCCTGATATCTGATAACATTATATGATGTGCATATTCTCCAGCCCCCTAAAGGGCATTTAAATACTGAGCACTACAAAATATCATTTTGCATATGGGTGCAATATGAGGGGCAGTACTGTGGCTTGTCTGCATTCAGCGACTTAATATCTAGGTAATCTGTTAATCCAAAATTTGGTATGAATAAAAATGTTATTCTGTCTATCTTCTACTTTTTTTGCAGCTGTTAAAGTGTTCAAAGTTTTAATAACAAAGCTAGTTTTATTGCATCTAGTATTGCCAGGTTAGCCATGTGAAACAACATGTTTTGCTTTGAAATTAGTTTATACACATACTGCATAGTAACAACAGAATTTATAAACGGCATAGCTTGGATGCCTTTTCTTTACCATTTACAATAACCTTCAAATGTCACTGTGACTGGATCACTTATAAATAACTTATGGTATAAATTTATGTAAAGTAAATAGCACAGGACGCTTATTTATATAATTGCAAATGTACTTATTTTTGATATTGTGTGTATTTTGGTAAAGGAAATATCTTTATTTCTGATACCAGGGAAGGAAATTTGTTTTTGTTTTAACTTTGCTAGAGGAAATGCATTATTTCTGAGGTATATACTTGATGCAATCAGCCTTTGTTGAGGAAGTCTTTGTGTATTTTGGTAGGGAAATAACTTGTTTGGGGTTTTGTAATTTTTCTTTGCGAATGTGTATTCTGCAACCGTCTGAAGAAAGGACCCATGTTAATTTCATGTTAATTAGACCTTTTGATATGTGAGGGTCCAGCACCTGAAGGCACAAGAAGGTTTAATTAGACTTACTGTTAGATTTCCTGTGTCAAAAACAAGATGCAGGAAATCACAGCAAGTTTTAGGATATCACAGATAAGTGTAAATATTGTTAGCTTTGCATTACATGTAAATCCATGTTTGGGTAAACACATTGCAGCCAGATACTAAAAATAGCTCAGACCTCATGGCTGGCTTACCCTGTGAGGCTGTGTCCAAAATATAAAAAAAATCACTGTTTTGTCTTGAAAGTTGTTCTTGTTTCATCTAACCTGCACACTGGTACCTTCAACAAGAGTGAGCAAATAAATATCACTTGCTTCAAAGACCTGCTTGGAAACTTCTCTATCCCTGTGACCTACAGATTAGACCCAACTGTAATCTCTTCCCGGCTATTTCTGAGATTGGACCTAGCTTGCCGGTACCACCGCTCTGCCCGCTACCCAGCAGCTCTGGCCAGTGTGATAGGCTAGGGAGGATCCATCCACAGCAACACTGATCCATAGGAAGAGGTCAGGGGTACTAGCCCAGGTACACCAGTAATGGGGTACACTAGCAGCGTCAGTTACCCAGAAGAAACCCGGTACTGGAAACCGGTAAGGAGTCCAGTGGTAGCAGCATTTATAAGCCCTTCCTACTGCAGTTAGAGGGCGCATTTGGGATTACGAATGGGAACGGTGGCAAAGTAAGCTCAGCCAGTTCCCAGCAACAGACAGGGTGGCATAGGTGGTCCATCCTTTCACAGTCACACTTAACTTAACTTATCTAGAATAAATACACAGAGACTGTGTAAGTGGCTAAATAGGTCAGTTTATTATAATGAAAAAGTTGGTAGCAGAGAAAGTGCACTGCGGCACTGCTAACTAATTGATTACCCGAAGCAAGCATGAATGGCGAACTGGCCTTGAATCACTTAAAACTGTGAACTAATCCCTAATTGCTTGGCCGGTGCTAAATCTGGCGTCAGAGTGACTACACCCCCTCTCGACTCACAATGACGTGTCTCCACTAAGCAGGCCAAGAGATCCCTCACACAAGAAAGGACCAAGAGTCACTTTACCTTGAAGGGGACAGTGACCTGCGGATGATTAGCGATAGCGCTGTATCAACCACTGACTGCAGTGCCCTTCCTACCAGCTGTGCCTTCTCTAAAACGCTGTGAAAAAAATGTGGTTTAAACATAGAATTCACATGAGCAGGCCAATCCGTCACCAGGGGTGGGTGGGTGGTATCTTGTAGAGTAGAATGAGGCAGTCTAGACATACAAAGGGGCCTAAATAGGCAACCAGGACACTCCCATCTGCTACTATAGGTTGGCCTGGAACCAGGGACTCTATCGGTAAGTGTAAATTTCCGGAAAGACACACAAGTCTGCATTTAAGTGCTTTCGTCTATAGGGACTCTCTTGTCATTTATCTCTCCAATTTCAATGCAGCGGGTATATTTCATTGGTTTAGGTTTTGGTTTCTAGTCTAGTAACCTTATTCCTGTTTTTTACTACAGGTGTTCATACTGGAGAGAAACACTTTCAAAATACCCCTTCACGTGCTAGATCTAAAGATGATATAATAAATCAGATCATGTGAAAGTCTCTTAACCTGTAAATGTATTTGCTGACTAATTGCATTTGAAAAAGTATTTTATATTACTGACTTGATTGGAAGGAATATGCCAACCTGAACTGATCTGTCATTATGACCAGGGCTCCCAAGAGAAATTACGGGCCCCAGCACAGGAACTTCCTTGGCCACATAAAGGTTAGGGATAGACCAAGCTGGTAACTCCTCCCAATACACAGGGAGGCCAGGGCCACGGTACTTTGCCCCCCCTGCCGAATCTCGATCACCTGATTATAACAGCCCCCAGCTGACATACACTCAACTTATGAGTCTCCATTATTGTAAATGATATTATTTGTACTTATGCAACCTGTGATTACAGTTCTATGTACAGACCCTGCACGATGCTGTCATGGTAAGCATTTGTGGAGCTGCAGACTAGTGATACCATGTGACCCTCCTGGTTCCCTTTTAACAATGTAATGATAATGGACTAGATAGAGGTAAAATCAATCATTTGAAATTTATGTGATTTAGGGTCTTACCCACCCCTGTTACATTAAACATACATTAAACACAAGTGACGCTTTATGTCAAACATGACTGTTTTTGACATGAAGTGGTAATGAGTGTTTGACTTTAGAAGTAAATAGAGCAGGTAGTAATAGAAAAACTGTGTTGCAATTAGAGATGGTCACTGACCCCCATGTTTTGGTTTTGTATTCGGTTTTGTATCTGGATTACCTTTGTGTTTTGGTTTTGGTTTTGCAAAACCGCCCTTGCGTGTTTTGGTTTTGTTTTGCTATTTTCGAAAAAAAATACCTTTTTTTTGGTCTAAAATAACCTAATTTAGTACTCCACCAGTTTCTTAGACATTTGAGGCAATTCTAAAGCTAATAAATTATGAAAAAAACAGTTTAATCCCTGGTAGGCCGTCCTTAATTCGAACACTTGTCTGCAAATTATACAGACAAACCTGGTTGTCTACCTCCTCCATCTTTGATTATTGGCAATGTAGCCATCGTCTTTGGGTGTATATTACACCCTACACTTGTAATTGAATATTAAAAAAAGCAGCCTGCACAGACTGTGGAACTAGAAAGTAAAATTAAATGGACCACAGTAGTTTGGTGGCTATCTATGCCCCACCCCCCCACCCTCCACTTGTAGCTGAATATAAAAAAAGCAGTCTGCACAGACTGTGGAACTAGAAATTCAAATATACAAAGAAATGGACAAAGGCAGTTTGGTATCTGTCTGCATCAGACCCCCCCCCCCCCATCCACTTGTAGTAAAATAGAAAAAAAAGCAGCCTGCATAGACTGTAGAACTAGAAATTCGAATATACAAAGAAATGGATAAAGGCAGTTTGGTATCTGTCTGCATCAGATCCCCTCTCCACTAAGAGTAAAATAGAAAACTATTCAGCCGTTATATAATCTAGAATATAAATAGAAATTGAGAAAGGCATTTTGGTATCTGTCTGCATCATAATCATCAACATCCTCATTAGCGCCCTCGTCACCTCCACAAATCTCTCCCTCATCCTCTTCTATTTCCAAAGTGGCATCCTCAATTTGTGTATCAGCGGCTACACTCGGGCTGTTCAGGTACACATCAGCAGAACTGCTGAAAGGGCCCTTCTTTATGGGTACACTAACAGAATGCTCACGATTAGACATACCACTGTTGGATGGACTCTCCACAGGGATTGGTGTCATTTGTGAATCAGAGCAAACATTATCCTCTAATGCCTTACTGTTATCTTGCAGCTCGGCTTTGACGCATAACAGTAGTTGTGCACCAATTGTAGGCTCGGTAACTTTTTGGGATCTGCCACTAATAGCCAAAGGTGAAGGCCTCATTCTCTCTTTGCCACTGCTTGTGTAGAATGGCATGTTGGCAAAAATTTTTTTATCGGCACTTAACTTTTGCTCAGTAACTCTTCTTTTTCGCTTCAACACAGTAAATTTTTTGTGGGTTTTTGTTTTTTGGACTGATTTCGAAACACTCTGTAGTTTGACATCGTCTTGCCCACAGGACGTACTGGGAACCCTAACATCAGGACTGGTGACAGAACCTGGTTGCTCATTCTGCTCATATGTGGACTGCTTTGAATCCATTCTCAGCCCAAAGCACTTGTAGTGCTAAAAATTATTTGGTAAGATACTGCTGACAGATAGTAATTTTGACAGCCAGAAATATTTATGCACAATTAGGGGGGACACCCCAAAAGCACTGGGGAGTGCCAAATATTGAAAAGAAAAAAAACCTCTATCCTCCTCTCTTCTCTAACGATTTTTGTTACAACAATTGGAAAAAGAATATTGGATTCTCTGTCCCTGCTCTAATCAGCCTGTGACTACACCCTGCTCTCTCCCTCTGTCAAATGGCGATGGATTGCTGTGGAGGCGTGTATTTATAATCTTGAAGTATCCCGAGCCCCGAGATCTGACGACGTAACAATGACGTTCGGCCTCGATTTGGATTCGGAGTGGGCGGGAGAGTACCGAGCTACTCAGCTCGGTACTCGGATACCCAAAGTTCGGATGGCTTCGGTTCTTGGGGAAACGGACCCGGCCATCTCTAGTTGCAATGCACATGCTACTGGCTGCAATTGCAAATAGCAGCTATGGATCCATTGGGTTCCATTCTCAAACTCATGAATATGGTTATACTAGGTGTTAAAAAATGCTTGCAAAAGCATATATTTTGATGCCATTTGATAAGAACTTTAGTGTTCTGCATATGTCACCAGTCAGGAAGGAATTTTTATATTAATAGATGTACACTTTTTACATAGTGTAGCAGCTTTAATTATAAAACCTACATTGCCGACAATATCTCAAGCATTTGACATGATCTACTGCATGGAAAGTTTTTGGTTTTATGACCAAGCTCTAATTAGATAATATTTTGCTATTTAGAGAGTTTTCTCTTTTAAAATTAGTGACAGTGGGCTAGTGCTAGTAAGGCAAAACCATGTTGCATTGGAGGGGGAAGTAAATTTAAAATGTGATGCCAGATTTATAGTTGGGGTAGGGCATGTCCTAGATCAACTTTAAATTTCAGTGTACAAATAAGCTATCAAGTATTTGTGTGCTGCATGAGAAAACAGCTTGTATTTTCCTTATGTGCAAAATAATAAACTAATTTGCACCCCTTGCATTGCAACATGGTTTTATCCAGAAAACTTGAGTAAGAAAACTTACTCAATATTTTGGTTAACTTTCCTTAATGAATCAGGCCCAGTGTGTTTTTTCTCCCTGTTCCCAACAGCTCCATAGCTTATTTAATGTGCCCACACACTGGCAGATCCAGTTGCTTGACCAGAGTGATCAGGTCTACAGTGGCTATAGTTTGTATTCAACACATTTGCAAGTTTTACGTTTTATTTTCTTACATCATGGAATTGAAATGGATTGATTTTGGAATACATACCACTGATCAACACAAACTACTCTGAAATGTTAAATACAAAAAACAAACAATAATTGATTAAATAAACATCCAAAGATCCGTCTCCTGAGATGCTCTCCCCATAGGATTGAATAGCTAACACCATCTTCACATGGTGTTAGTGATCAGGTTCAAACTCCCAAAAGCTAAGCTTTTTGGAGCTTGATAAATTTGCCCACACCGCAGTCCCCATTGAGTATTATGAGGATTGCTGGATTGCGTGGTACTTTGCCTAATGTAGGAGATATCTGTGATATCTCCTCGTTAGGCTTTTCTGAAAATACCATTTTATTAAAAAATGCCTAAACCAGCCGGAAAAAGCAATTTCCACAAGGTTTAGGGCTTAATAAATAGGCCCCTAGGTTTCTTGTAGTCTACAGTTTGTTTAGCTCTAAGATTTGTCTATATATTCTCCTGTCCATTTTGCCGTCTACTTTCACAATTTCTGTCAAAGTTTTCCAGTCCCTGAAACCACCGTACTTCAGCGATAGTGTTCTTGGGATGAGGCTTTCATCAAATATAGCACCTACCATTGAGACCAAATCTTGGTCTCATCAGACCTTAGAATCTTCCTCCACTTTTTATGTTGGTCTATCACATGCTTTCTGACAACCTCTAAGCAAGATTTCATAAGAAATTAATATGTGGATATGACCATACCTGCTGCTATTTAAATTGCAGTCTGAGTGGGCATATACAAAAGGTATGTTATATGGGCACTTTGGGCACTCTGAAACCTGTATGTACTCTATTTTACCTGCATAAGCAGGTCTGTCTACAGTCACAATTTACAGTAGCTAGGAGAGTAGTGGCTTGCTAGGAAAAAGACATGGTTTCGCCCAAAATTGATGTGGCATGGTGGGCCAGTGGTTTGGGCTGATCGGAATCTGGTTTGGCTCATTGGGGCGTAGCCCAATATGTCCTGATTTTCCAATTGGAGATGCACATAGCAGACAGTATAAACATTGTAGTTTTGCAAGATTCTAACTGCTTCTACATTGTCATGTAAAGTCCCACCCACCATGTGACATCAGCAGGGGCTTCTTTCAATTTGATCTTTCATAGGATAGCTGAATAAGCTATTCTGTGCACAAAATTAAAAACAGATCCATAAAAATTTAAATTTAATACTAACTGCTATTGTAGTTACTAATTGATACAGTTTAAATAGGAGCTTTTAGCAGTACAAATAAGGGAGACCTATTTGAGGTTAGAGTACCTTTAAACAGCATTATAAAACAAGTAATTCTATTATGACAGAAGGTAAATTGGCAGTTTTTTAAAAGTCTTTACACCTTAAGAGATATAAATGGTATACAGTTACAACATGTAGCAAGACAGGTGTTAAAAGCATGCATTTGCTTAAATATACTTAAAAAATTGCTATAAATCCATTAAAATACTTTTAAATAATCAATTTAGAAAAAGACTGTGTTTGAGACTCAGATTCAGGATCCCTGGACTAGCCATACATATAGACTTCCACACACAAAGCCTACAGATTCACTTGAAAACGCTACTCAAATATGCATGTATAAAGCCTCTTACCACAGGTGCTTGCATTATGAATTCTACACATGGTTTTAAACACATATAAACGGACATCACACTAAAAATCATTGTTCCAAGTGAGTCCATAACTATTTGAGTTTGTATGTTTGTATTCTTGCTCCATTTCTATGCGAACATATATGTGTTGGATATACCGTATATACTCGAGTATAAGCCGAGTTTTTCAGCACATTTTTTGTGCTGAAAAAGCCCCCCCTCGGCTTATACTCGAGTGATGCTCCAGGACCACACTTTTTTACTCTACATCCCCGAGTTTCACATACCGCGCATGCGCGGCCAGCAGCGCTCATCGGAAGCAGTCAGCAGGGAGGTCACACTATGCCCGGCGTCCAACCACGCAGCCTGACCAGAACACCAGCGCCCGCCTGAACCCCATCATCAGCAGTCGTCCACGGGCAGACCGGTTCACACCGCACATAGCCTCTACGGGACCCTACACAGCATCCAAGGCATCCCGCATGATGGGAAAACGCGTAGGATTGGATTTTACACACTCTGTTTGATCGATCAAACCCTCTTTTTCATATGTACTTGTTCTATGAGAGAATCGTAACTTATCCGGGAATTACTCGTGCAGTACGGCAGCCCATATATCTCTACCATTTCTCTGCATTCGATTACCCAGACTTTATGACATCAGCTGATTTGGATAGGTGGAGACTCTATACAGCTTTTCATTACAGCCGCAGAAGCGGCGTGCTTATCCGGCAACTACTTTTTACACAAAGTCAAGCTATAGTAAGTTCTTTTCCACAACTTTTATACTTTTTTACTGTGTTGGAAGGTTGGGGCTACGGATCCCTCCTTTGCTTGGATCGAAAAGACATTAAGGGATTTTTTGATTGGAGACTTTGTGACAAGATAACCGTTTTATCCCTGCACTTTCCGGATCCTCTCTTATTGTTTTTATTGGATTTTTATTGTTTTTATTGCAATTCATGCTATCTGGCCAGAAGCATTACGTACTATAAACCTTTACATACTGTGTTTTGTTTGTTTTTGTTTAGCGCCCAGGAGTTTTTCTATGCTTTAATGCATTTACCACCATCTAAAGGTAATTGCACAATATCGCCACATCTGCAAGTCTGGAAATCACTACCTTTTAAACATTATTCCACTTTGAACACTATTCCACTGTGCACCTATAACGCCTACCTTGCAGACACAAGTACTGCAGATCCATCTGTTTATCGGCACATCCAATTACTATTTCAGTAGCAGTATTACTTTTTTGTTTTCACATATTGTTTGCTTGTTTTCACATACTGTTTTACTGTATACCACTGCATTTATCCAGTGTATTATCCATTTCCTCGCCCATCACCTTAACACCCAATCTCGCTGCTTCTAATGAATATGTGTAGTGGAAGCATGGGGTCTCAGCTGAATGTATAAAAGTAAAGTAAAGTAAAAAAAATTACCAGTAGCTGCTGCATTTCCCACCCTAGGCTTATACTCGAGTCAATAAGTTTTCCCAGTTTTTTGTGGTAAAATTAGGTGCCTCGGCTTATATTCGGGTCGACTTATACTCGAGTATATACGATATGTTATTACTGGTGTTAAGTGGGTATATAGCCTTATACTGACCATGGGTTCCATTCTGACAGGACAATATCTATGTGGAGTGTGTATGTTCTCCCTATGTTTACATGTGTTTCCACCAGATGCTCCCGTTTTCTCCCACTCTCCAAAAGTATTGGTAGGTTAACTGGCATCTGACGAAATTAACCTAAGTGCTTTTTTTGTGTGTCCGTGTGGTAGGGAAAATATGTTGCAAGATCCACTAGGGCGAGGACTGATGTAAATGATTAAATATACTCAGTAAAGCACTAATATGTAACAGCTACATTAATAATGTTTATTAATATAATAATACTCACCATTGGTGCCTCTAAAGTAAATAACATGGGCAGTTCTTCTTGATAAATATAATGTATAGGATAATCTGTTGCAAACCTTTCAGTGGCTGTTTCCTTTTAACACCTCACATAACCAGCGATGCAGCATTATTAATGTGTTTCCATTTGTAAAATCTACTTAAGAGTCAGGTTAAACTGGTTGTTCATATCAAATTTGCCTTTACAGACCGAGCTTCAAAACCTGATTTTCTAATGATAAACCACTGTTTCTATAAGGGAGATTGTGGATTCCAAGATAAATCTTTAAACGCTGCTCAATCTCAGGCAAAAAAAATAATAATTTCATATTAAGGGATATCCTGGGACAAACTCCCAAAATATTACTTTTCCCGATTTTCCTATGTGCAGTTGACTTATTTGTCTTAATTGAGAATGCCGAACTTTTATATTGTCTCTACATGTGCTCAGATATCAGAAACCATACCCGCCAAGTGTTACATTACAATGTTATGTCAACTGTGGTGCCATGTTGGTATACCCATGATGCAATATGGTAGGACTACCTACTAGACATGGTAATAATAAAATTATGCTGGATTTTAAATAATAACCTTGAATAAAGGTGCCCATACATGGTGCAATTATCACAGCAAATTAAGCCATTTCTTACCTAACTGGACTATCAGTTTAATGGGGCGAATGGTTGTCACCCCAGAAGTAGTGCTATGAAGGATTCTACAGGCCCGATGGTATAGCAGAGAGACAAAGGTCCTCTCAGTAGTTTTGGAATAAAACAAGGAACACAGGGCTAAAAGTGCATAAACTCGTGGGTTTATTCTCTTTGCTTGTGGCTTAAGGTTTTACCGCAGTAGCAAATAAGTAGCGTTAGTGTAGGGAAGTAATACCACTATACCATCAATATGCAATGTTATTCAACATGTCACAAAATAAATAACATTTTAGGAATCTTGTTTCAACAAAATAAACAATATGCAAACATAAACCACTACAACACATAGGCCACTTACTTTGAAGTTAGGCACTGTGCTTCAGTAAAATGAATTTCACTGGATACATTCTTTTGAGATACAACAGTTTGCTAACAAGTTAATTAGACCATTACACTAATGGCTGCTGCAGTAGATTAGCTAGACAAATTAATCACAATAGACTTTTAGTGCAATTATGCAACACTTATCACACAATATCAGTAGAGATGCAACAAGGATTAATCCGGCTTGTTCAGGTTAGATGCTTTTTGTAGAAATGACTGTAAATTAGGGTCACTTTACAACAGATAGAACTCATGGGGGTAAATTGTAATCCGCAGGTTAAAGCGAAGTTTCAGCTGGACCATGAAGCTTATTTACTTGCATAAGATAAAATCAGTAATCGTTCTCTCCCAGCAACTGTAGTGTTAAATATCTTGTAATTCTCTCCTCAGCAACCAATTTAGACAGGTTCACAATAGAATCAAACTTCTGATGCAATATAGACAAATTTTTGTGACAAATAATTTCTCTCTATATCCATTGCACACTGCGTCAGCTTGCAGATAACTTTAAATACAGCAGATTTGGCTGGAATAAACTCTCCCTTTAGACTGTAGCATAACCTTTCAATAGCAATATTCAATTTCCTGATCAGAGGTTTTAATAACACAGTTTGAGGTCTCACTTGTTTGACTTAAATAACTTGAACACAGCAAAGCAAAATAAACCATAAACGTATCTGTCTTATGAGTCCTGCTGACATCTGATAGGCAGTGGCAAGTTGGGTCTTTTTCCTGTTTCTCCATAGATGCTTCTTTTATGCAAAAATCCATTAGGGCAACAGTCCAGCACAGGCACTCAGTGGCTCCTTTTTTCCAGACAGCAGTCACATACCACAACAACCCACTAGCTTCCACCAGTCCATTTTTGACTCCTCCCCTTTCCCACAAAAATCTCCTGGAGCCTTCATTCTGGTGCCAAAATGTCAACTTCTGCAGGCTTTTTACAGTGTCTAACTGTCTCTGCATGCTTCCAGTGCAGTCAGGGGCTCTAGTGAGCAACCTGGGGCTGTAGTTTGCAGATTGTCCATCCCAAAATGGCCAACACAATTTGCACTGAACTTCCCAGAGGCACTCTGGGGAACTGTAGTTTTCTGAATGAGTGCATACAATAGTATACCTGTGATTTGCAGGGTATTACTTCAATCCAGATCAACATCTGACAGGACAGAGATGGTTGGTAAATTTGCTGAGACAATGATTGTATTGTATATCATAGTGCATGCAGTCATTGTCCGACCATGCTAATAATGACATGAAACACACTACTCTGCGCAAGTGCATGGTGCAAAATAGGACGAGACCCGATCTACAGCACTGGAGCAAAATTCAAGTGTTTTTTTTTGGAGTGAAAATCACACAATTCTCCCTCCCCTCCACAAAGCAAACAATGCCCATAAAAATGTGCCCTCTCCATCCCGTTATCTTATTTCAATAGTCTTTCTGCGCAAAAAATAAAATCTCTTTTTGTAGTGCTCTGCAAAATGAGGCACGTTGGTACAAGCTAAGAATGACATCACTCAGAGCGATACTCAGCTGACGATATTGGCCTATTGCGGTAGGGGTTTATTTACTGCTCCGCTGGTCCAGTCTCGGGATATGTGCATGAGTGACCTGGCTACAGTTCATGCATGGCATTTGAACTGAAACTATAGGGTTAATTTTGTCAGAAGCCAATTATCTTAATACAAGATGAATTACATAACACACACACACACATTTTGATTTAAAGCCAAGAAATATGATGTGTTCTTATCTTGTTAGTAATTATATATGTGTAATACTTATTAAATATCACTCTCCTGGATTAATGGGACCCTGACACTTTAATAAGGATCTAAGTTCCTAGTTTCATGGGGTTCCCTTATAAAAAGGAATTATACACTGGTAAAGGGCATGTCAGAGCATTGAGAGAAACCAACAGCTACTGACAAGCTATGCTACCCCTCAGGGAGAATAATTTATTTTCCACAGCCATGCTTTCCTTTGTCAAGCATCATATAAAACCAGTTCACATATCTGGCGTCACTGCTATTGAAGACAATCTAAAGGTGAGGGGATTAAGGGCATGTTGTTGCTGGCTCTTTATCAGGAAAATGAAGCCTACTCCCAATCTGAAACCAAAGCCAAACAATAGTGGGAGTGGGAAACATTAAAATCAGACGCCAGTAATGGTGAACAAGGGGAAAAGAGTACTAGAAGCAACATACTTACTAAATGAAGTCACCCGATTGTGACTATTCTGTCTGTTTCCAGGAAAGGGAAGAGGAACTTTGAGTATAAAAGGTTGTCTGCCCAAATAACAGGGGCTGGCTGGACTGTGGTGCAGGGGGTCTGCTCCCCTCCCCCCATGCCAGTCCCATAGTGGGCTACCTTATGCTGGGTCACTGGCCCACCTGTATTTTTCCCCGTTAAATTCTTCCTAAAATGTTGCTGAGTTGAGAGTCACCCCCGGATTAACATTTGCCAGCCCTCCCCTGCCAAAGAAAACATGTTTTCTTAAATGTACAACAACAAAATAAATGTGATGTTTACAGTAATATAGCTGCCAGAAATACATATAAGAGAAAATGGTTTTGACATTAATGTCCCTTTAAAACTTGCTCAGATGGGAATGGGCAGGAGAGTTTACCATGGACTGGTGCACTTTTATCTGCTTCACAAGTGACTGACAATAGGCAGTTTAAGTAGAACAATGAGGAAATTACCAAATGAGACTATTCTACTGAACAAAATAAAACACAGAGAAAAGAAAATCAAAAGCAAGTTGCATTTTACGACTCTTTACCTGACAAAGCTTAACAATTATCCCGAGGCAATGACACACCCGTAAATACTTAATTTATACTGAACTTCTTCCTTCTTGCGCTTTCGTTGGCTGTCTCCACCCCCAGCTCATTAAAAAAATCTTGTTTTTTAAAAGGAAAAATTGCTTTGTGGATATGCCATATTTCGATGATCAAAATTACACTTAGCCCATAATTACAATTAAGGATTTATCCCTCCCCCACCCAGGATCGCCCACCTTCCTCACACATTCACCTGTTTGTTCCAAAATTAACCCCCATACAAGTTTTTTACAGAACTATTGTCAGATGACCAACTTGTTACAGGCATAGGATGTACATGTTTACCAAAAATATGGTAAACATGTAGGCAGACGCTATCATTTCCCTGCTTCATGATTCTCAACTGAGCAAAAGAAAAGTTATGTCACCTCTTTTTCTATGGTCTATATAATAACAGTTGTCATATGATCTAAAGAGTCACGTGACGCAAGCATCTGGAAAGTCCACAGCTCTGATTAATATAATTTAGCACAACACTGCAAGATTGTCTATAGTACACTTATTTCATTGGATTTATATGTATGATATACACATGTGAGTAACAATACGTGAAGTTACTGGAAAGTCCGAGACAATGCTGCAAGAAAATGCTTTTATATAGGGCAGAGAAGTCCCAGGTAAATCCCGGGTAAAGGGTATAGGATATATTATTTCTGGACGTTCACAAGTATTTTTAAGTGATTTTATCACTAAGCACTGACAATATATTATAACATCAGTAGGTATAAACGTCACATGTATGGGCATTAAATGTACAACAACCAGTTTCTTTATAGACAGTCTGGGAATTCTGCCAAACTCAGTTTAAAACTTTTTTTACATTACTTCGTGAAACTGGGAAGTGATTGTTAAGCAAATAACTTCTGATGCATGTTCATGTTTAATTTACATGTAGCTGAAGAGAAATGATAAAAACGCCTAGGAGACAAATATCACCCAAATAGAGGAAGTATATGATGACAATAGCATTTTTTTTTATTAACAGAGCTTCTACTATAGTCATTGGTGATTCCAGAACATAATATATAAAACCCTGTAATAAATCTAGACGTGTCACAAAGCACAGCACAAACAGTTCCTTAGTTTAGATAAAATGCATCAGGAAGTGAAATTCAATAGAGTAGTGTTTGCCAGTTATTACTGACAGCTCCAGGTTAACCCCTTCCAGAGCTCAGGGTTAAAAATACACAGGCTATTCTGATCACTGGGAAAGTTAGATACTTGCAACATTGTATTAAAACAACAAAAGAAAGGAATATATAATATATATACATTGAGACAATAATATTGATTTTTTTCATTATAGATTGTGAAAACAAACACAGACACCTTAGCATATAAACAGCCTATATCAAGTATATAAAAAACAATCCGAATTAAAATTTTAATTTAAAAATCACTGGTGGGCATACTTGTTAATCTGGCCAGGAAATATAATACCTATATGAGATTTTGTACCCTATGATTGACTTTGTTCTTTTTTTTTTAGAAATGCTGTATAGTTCTGTACTTCATTCACTAATTTGTATACATATGCATATGACAGGCAAGAATAAACCCTTTCACTTCCAGACATGTCTGAACAAATAGGTCACAGGGCACCCAGCCTTTTGTGTGCAAGTTTAACTCTTCCTCACTTGTCCAGACAATACCCTGCTGTGCTAGACTTTACATGAAATAACTCGTTTTCGTGAATATATTCATTGCCCAATGAACCAATGAACATATCTTGTTATGTTAGACTATGACTTAATCATGTAACATTAATATTAATCATCCGATTCTGTCTATTTGATTACGCTGCTGTTTATGAATGTCATAAAATATAAGTACCTGGTGGACATGTATTCCAATAACACGAACTACTGCTTTGCTAAAATACTCCTTCCACACTAAAGTGAAGGTGTATATAAATCCGTAATACAAGACTTTACCCCACCTAATTGCTGCAGAGCAGTGTGGTAATTCACACTTACCTTCTTTGCATTCTGGATCATATCCCTTACAACAGCCTTTATCGTGGGGGCATTTTCCTTAGGGGGGTGGGTGTACACCAACATCTGGCTGACCCCTCGGTAATACCCTTTCTCGGCCCAGCCCAAGTCCAGAGGTGGAATCTCTGTGTCGGACAGAGCAGGCCAGTATTGCAAGGACACTTCTTTCTTGGTGTCCTGTTTGTTAGCCAGTTGTTTCGTTTTCTTTGGACTGTCTGTTTCATACTTCTTAAAGTCACTGTTCAGTTCTGAGAGCTCCTTGGTAGATAGGAAATCTGTCAGCTGCTTGACCTTAATGTGCTGTCTGTAGGACTGGACCCCATCATTGACCAGAACCTCTAGGCACCTCCTCTGGTCCTCACTATAGTAGAAGTGGACCATTTTCTCTGTGATGTTTTCATTGACATGATCGTCTCTCAGGCACATTAGCTGTGACTCAGCCATGTTGGTGTGTTCTCTCCCGGGCTGACTGTTCACTGTCACTTACATCGAGGTGCTGGTGGTAGGCGTGAGTTCACCTGAGACCCAACCCTCACCTTATCAGCCAGTGTTCAGATTTTCTCTAGCTGCCAAATGGAACACGTAGCTGCATCCTGAAAACAAAACCGCAAGTTGTTTCACTGCACCAAGGAATACTGTATGTTAATCTACGGTGCCGGATCTATGGCAGCCTTTCAGAATTGTATAAATGCTAAACTGCTGCATTGAGTCATGTGCAGAGATAAGTAGGCTGAGTGGCTGACAGGAGGTTTCAAAAGTTATCTCGGATTTAATCTTAGTAATAAAAGCACTCTGTTGTCAGAACCTGGTTGTACATGGTAATAAAGAGTGGGAGAATGGTTGGTATGTGTTTGATTATACTAAAGTCGGCACGGGGGATGGTCTCATCTGTCTTAATTGTGCCGATTTTTGCTGTCAATGATAGACTTTGCTTCCCGTTGTGAATCTGTGTTCACTGATAAACCAAAATCACTTGTAAGCATGACTTATCCAATATGCAGTATATTACAAAAAAAATCATATAAATTGCATACAATAACAACACGATATTGCAAAACAGTTTGTTTTCTCTACATACACAACAAATCAAATAGGTCCTGCACTTCCTAATCATTAAAAACTAATATATATATATATATATATATATATATATATATATATATATATATATATATATATATATATATATAAAATGTTAAGGAGCAATTAGAACTACCTGCCCCATTTGATTTATAAATCTACACTGCCTCAAAAACCCTGCTACATTTGACAGTAAATTAATGCAGTTTGTTATATGTTCTGTTTTTCATTCATTTGCATACACACACAAGATCTGCTCTCTACTTGACTGACAATATCCTGCTCCTCTCTTCATAATGGAGATTGAATCACTGGGGGTCATGTTTTTGAAACTGGACATAATAGCATGGGCTGGCTGGGCTAAAGGGGATCTGTCCCCGGGTCAGTCCATAGTGGGCTACCTTAGGCTGGGTCACTGGGCTATTTGCATTTTTTCCATTAAAATGTTCCTAATAGGCTGCTGTGCCGAGTCTTGCCACCGGGGCTAAAATTTTCCAGTCAGCCCCTGTATCACAGTGTCAATTAGCACAGCAAATTGAGCACTGTTTTGCTTAATGTTATGTTTTGTGGTAGATTTATCAAGCTTTCTAAAACAATGATAGGCAACCTGATACACTTCAGGGGCGACATTGGCAGCCCTCTAACTTTCAAAGGGGCCAAACATTACACTTAATCTCAGTAATACAATATTTCAATACATTTATAAGAAATTGACATCTATCTCATAGTTGCCTACTCTCCTGGAATGTCCGGGAGTCTCCCGAATTTTTGGGAGTTTACCCGGACTCCTGGTAGAGCAGGGAAAGCTCCCGCATTATGCCCTCTTTGTTGGTGAAGTGGGTGGGAGTGGGGCTAAATGCATCATCATGGCCCCGTCTCATGTTTTAATAGGCTGATATTGATAAAGTTTGACAGGGACGGGGCTTAATGACATGACCACGTGGCCACACCCCTATGACTGAATCCCCTCCTGAAGATCATACTGCCAAAGTTGTCAAGTATGATCTATCTGTAATAACTGCATATCAACAGAATTTCAAACAAGTGGTACAAGCTATAGGAGACCTCATCTGAAAAGCAGGAAGGAGCAGGGGGCCACAGGGGTAGGCTTGGAGGGCCGCATGTGGCACTAAGGTCCCCTGTTGCCCATCACTGTTCTAACAGAAAAAGTGGAGATGTTTCCCATAGCAACCAATCATATTCTAGCTATCATTTATCTAGCACATTCTAGAAAATGATAGCTAGATTCTAATTGGTGGCTATGGACAACAGCTACAGTTTTCCTTTTTAGATGGTTTGACAAATCCACCACTTAGGAGGTTATTTATCAAGACCCCTCTTTAATAAAAAATTTCTATCGCTGCTTATGCTTATCTTCACTCGAGGCAATTTACTTATAAAAGTCACTGGGAGAGCTGGACCCACAGAGAAGAGCCATTAACTCATTACTACAGTAGCCAAAAAAGTTATCCTGATCAACTGGACAACATCTACCCCACCCTTTCTGGGAACAGTTAAAACTTTTTTAACTGTGTCACAAACACGCTCCCAGCTGCCATGACTTTGGGGTGTTTGCTGTATGAGGTCACACACGACTCCAGCCCGCAGTCTCTTTCTACCTATCACTAGAGATGCTCAGGCTCGGTTCCCCAAGAATGAACACACCCGAACTTAGCAGATCTGCCCTCTTAGCAGATTTGCGCACACACGGAATAGAAAACGAGGCAAAAATGTCATCGTTATGTCGTCAGATCTCGTGAGTTTTCGATTCTATAAGTACCCGCCTCCAGGGTGATCCAGCGCCATTTTAAAGAGGGACACAGAAGGAGTAGCACAGTTCTTGGCAGTCTCTAGAGCAGTTGGGCAGCGTCATAGGTAGAAAAGAAAGAGGAGGGTAGCAGTGTTCTTCAAAGTCTCCAGTGACATCCAGGAGAGCTCCATTGCTCTGTAAGCGCCTGCGGGGAACAGGACAGATGCACACAGAAGAACTTACTTTGTGAACGATGGTCATCTCCAGTCCGCTTCCGATGTCCCAGCCGCCGTCCGATCCCAGCAGATCAGCAACCGCAACCCTTGTCACCTCCAACCATGACCATCTAAGAAAGAGACAGAGATTACGGCCGTGCCTACCAGGAAAGGGCTGTCCGAGAACACGGCAATGAACAAAGACACTCTCAGTCCAAGCTCACTTGCCGCCTCCTCACTTTGCTCTTGCCAAGGCGCGGGGGACTACAGGCACTTGAGACCAGGAACGGTCCCGCCTCAAGTACCTCACACACCTCCCGGTGAGGGACCAACCGAAAGGAGAATCGAGCGTGATACTCACCGGGACACTCCCACTTCCGATCCTGTTCTCCTACACCTCCCCGACACCTGCGGATGACAAGGAACACACAGCCTCCCTCTGCGCTATCAGTGAGACTAAGGAGTGCACCCACAATACTGAACTAACTACAACAGCGACCCGAACCTAACAACGCTCTAATGGTCGGCAACGCATCTAAACTATACAACTCTAAACACTAACTGGGTGTGGTGCACTAACGGGAAGTGTTCACTAACCACTACGGGGAACACCAGCCGGTGTTCACGGACTATACCGGAGGGCGGTTCCTAACCCCCTCACCCAGGTCGTACCAAGGAGAATGTCTCCTTACTATGGGGTCACCCACGGACCCTAAGGACCGGCTGCACAAGGCCCGGCTGAGGCTCACTCAGCATACTAACCCAGGAGTCAACTGCCGCATGGAACAGCTGATCGAAACTGAACCGCCCGACTGCCTTCACCCGGATATCGAACACGTGTCCTTGCACCCGGAACCGCCAGATAACCTGCATGGAACTCGGGCTTGGGGACCCTCAACCAGAACCACGGGCCGCCCCTAGAACTGAATTAAACTGTGCTGCACTGCCACTGACTCACTCAGTCACCCCCTCTGGAAACCAGTGTGACCCCAGGGACCTACGGGACGGGAAAACTATGTGTTTTCTTCCCTGACTATGTGTAAGCTGGTAACTACACTTGTCCCCACAGTACGGGTTAGTACAGGACAACACAGGAAACAAGAGTCTACCTTTAATGGGGGCCTGACGTCTTGCACCTGGAAATAATTATGTTGCACACCAAAAATACAGTATGTAAAGAAATACTCACCGCACAGACAGAATAAATACAGTAATACAGTACTTTGCACGCTACTCACCAGAGTACACAGCTGCTAGCCAACCAGCCGGTTGCTACAGCACCAACAGGAGCCTCTGCTCTACTGTACCTCCCACTCTCAGTGTACTCACCTCACGGGACCGCGCCCTACACTCACAAAGCTCTCACGCCTCTAACACACCACCAGGGCCTTATGCCCTACTCACCATGGGCCTCTCTGCCCAGCTACATACAGAGCCTTGTGCTCTGTCTATGGGCCTTAGTCCCCTCTCTACCTTGGGCTCTGAGCCCACTACCTAGGGCCTTGTGCCCTGCTACCTAGGGGCATTAGCCCCTGCCTATTCAGGCCTTGTGGCCTCTCTACCTCTGGGCACTCGCCCACTGCCTAACAACTAGGGCCTTGTGCCCTTTACAGACTGTGGGCTGATAGCCCCCTGACCAGGCCATGTGGCCTCTCCTATGGCCTCTAGGCCACTACCTAACTAAGGGCCTTGTGCCCTTATACACCTGGGGCTCTAAGCCCCCCTGCCTAGCTAACTAAAAGGGCCTTGTACCCATTTAGACTATGGGCTGCTTGCCCAGTACCTAATAGGGACCTAGTGCCCAATGCCCTGGGCCTTGTGCCCCTACTACTTGTCCCACGGGCCTCGTGCCCGACCGTGGCCACGGGCCTAGTGCCCGACCGTGGCCACGGGCCTAGTGCCCGACCTAACGTTGTGGGTACTTACCTGCTCTGCGCAGGATACTCAACTTGCCATGCCATCTTCCTTCTTCTTTTCCGGGTCTTCCAGACCCTCCAGCCGGCGGCGCCTCTTCTCCAGTTCGGCAATGTTGAAGGCTACTTGGCGGGGGCGCTCTTAGCCCTTACAAGGGCTCCCCGCCCACGATCTCTGCTACGGCGTCTTGATTGAAGTCTTCGGATGGCAGGGTAGCTCGCAGCCCTTGCAAGGGTTCCCCACCGCTTCTGTCGCTGCTGGACGTCTGGTCTTCTCCTCCGCCGACGGACTTCTGGTGAAATGGCGCCAGCCGGCGATATATATACTCGCCGGCGCGGCGTCAGCACCAGGTGCCGCCGCAAGCTCTGATTGGCTCGCCGCGGTGCCAATCTTTCAAACGGCCGGCCTGAGCCGCGATTGGCTCGAATATCCGGTCGCTGATTGGCCAGTGGAGAAAGATGAACCCTGATTGGCTCATCACTCCTCCGCTGCCCAGACCTGGAAGAAAGAAGCCATACTCACCGCTGGAACGCTGGATTGGTGAGTAGAGTCTTTTCCCTTCTTTCTTCACCCGCTTGTAAGGGACAGGAACCAGGGAGATCTTCTGTCCCTCCAGGGACACGGCAGCGGCGGGGATCTTCGCCCTCTTCACGGGCACCGGATCCAGGGCTCCCGGGGACACCCTTACAGCTCCATTGCTAATTGTCATTGCAGAAATAGAATTAATAGGTCTGACAAGCTTGGTCTTCTAAATCTGCATTCACATTGTACTATGTTACATAGATAACACACAAAGAGGAGAGCTCAATTACTAATTGTCATTGCTGAAATACAAATAATAGGGCAGGCAGTCTTGGTGTAAATCTGCAGTCACATTGTACTGTGTTATATAGGTAACACACAAAGAGGAGAGCTCCATTACTAATTGTCATTGCTGAAATACAAATAATAGGGCAGGCAGTCTTGGTGTAAATCTGCAGTCACATTGTACTGTGTTATATAGGTAACACACAAAGAGGGGAGCTCCAATGCTACATTGCTAATTGTCATTGCTGAAATAGAAATACTAGAGCTGGCAGGCTTGGTCTTCTAAATTTGCAGTCAAATTGCGCGGTGTTATAAAGGTTACACACAAAGAGGAGAGCTCCTTTGCTCCATTGCTAATTGTCATTCCTGAAATAGAAATACTAGGGCTGGCAGGCTTGGTCTTTTGAATTTGAATTCCAATTATATGGTGTTATATAGGTAGCACACAAAGAGGAGAGCTCCATTGCTAATTGTCATTGCTGAAATAGAAATACCATGGCTGGCAGGCTTGGTCTTATGAATTTGCAGTCAAATTGTACAGTGTTATCAAAATGGATTCACAGTAGTACACAGAAAAGCAGGAGCACCAAGCAGCTGCTGGCACCAGTCATGAGGATAGTAATCCCTCTACGTCATCTGCTAAAGCCTATGTTAAAGTGCATAGTGTTTGTAAGTCAGGGAAGCAAAAATGTAAAAAAAACACCTTTCACCTTTGTCAAGAAAAAAAAGACCTGTAACTATCAACATCCAAAGAATGGTGGGGGATTAATTTTAATTTTTGTGAACTGTATAAAGACAACAGTTTTATTAACAAAGAACAACATTACTTACAGAAGTAATGTAAGCATGGATGTCTAAATAGACCGTGTATATGTATTACCTTCCACTTTGCTTGTGTTTCATCGAGTGTTTGTAATCTGCACTTTACGTCAAAGATACCTAACTTGTCACGGGCACTAGGAGTCTTTACCCAGGTATCACCAGATGATGGACTTACCAGAGCAGTATAGGTGGTAATATGGTACTCTGGTAGCGGGGTGATAACGGAACAGGAGACAGCAGATGGTAAGAGAATGCTCGTGGAAAGTCTATGACTAGCAGCACTGGTAATATATAGATAATTGTACACGAGGAACTGGATGGACAAGGAAACGTGAGGGTAGTCAGTGGTCTGCGGATAGCAAGTTGTACCACTGCTATAATGAGGAGGAATGTCCAGAAGTAACGAGGAGGTGATGAGAGTCAGCGGTCTGTGTCTAGCAAGTGGTACCGCTGTCTAGGTGAGGGAATGGAATCCAGGTGAAGGTATCCGGGAAGTCAGTGGTCTGCGTTAGCAAGTTGTACCACTGCTCTGTGAAAGGATACAGGAAACTGGTGACTCAGGAAACAGGGAACAGTGGTCTGCCTCTAGCAAGTTGTACCACTGAAATATATATGTGAGGAGGAGCTCGGGGAGGTAAATGCAATGCAGAGTATACACGGGCACACTGAACTTGATCCCACGATGATATGCACAAAATAGTAATAACTGAACAGCATTGCACAATTATACAAAGTCACAAGAACTATCCAGGCAAAAAGGTAACACAGTCAAATGATGGCAATAGTCTCAGCGGATAGGAAACTCCAGAGGAGAACAACTCAGTCCAGCAAGATATGCAATACACCAGCACAGTCAATAAGAAGTATGCATACCGTGGTTCAGGAGAGCAGGCTGTCAGACAGAAGTGCAAGGATACCTGAACGGCTGGAGGCCGGCAGGATACGAAGTCCCAGGAGGGTGGAAGCGGTAATCAAGTAGGTGCAGCGCACAGGTAGGTAGACCAGCAGGGATGGAAACAATACTCAGGAAGCAGTAGTATATAGAACTGGCCACCTGGAGAACTCTGAAGAGTAGAGATGGTCTAGCCGAGATGAAAGCAGCGGAGCGTTGATCCAATGCAGACAGGCGAGTTGACACAAGCGGAGACACTGTAGAAGCACGGAGAGCGGATCAGCTGGCTGCAGACACGAGGAGTACTGGAAGGTTGCGATGAGCAGGGCACTGCAGATACACGGAGGCAGCGGATAGGAATCAGCTGGTGCAGTCACGATGAAACACGGGAGAGTTGAAGTGAGCAGGATACTATAGATACACGGAGGCAGCGGATAGGAATCAGCTGGTGCAGTCACGATGAAACACGGGAGAGTAGAAGTGAGCAGGATACTGTAGATACACGGAGGCAGCGGATAGGAATCAGCTGGTGCAGTCACGATGAAACACGGGAGAGTTGAAATGAGCAGGATACTGTAGATACACGGAGGCAGCGGATAGGAATCAGCTGGTGCAGTAACGATGAAACTCAGGAGAGTTGAAGTGGTCTGGAAACTCTAGAAGCACGGAGGCAGCGGATAGGAATCAGCTGGTGCAGTCACGATGAAACTCAAGAGAGTTGAAGTGGTCTGGAAACTGTAGAAGCACGGAGGCAGCGGATAGGAATCAGCTGTGCAGTCACGATGAAACTCAAGAGAGTTGAAGTGGTCTGGAAACCACAAATGAACAACAGGAATCAGCAGGAGCTGAACACACGAGGAAACACAGGAACACCTTCAGAGGCTCATGTGGAATGAGACTCCAAGATCAGGCAACGAGGTATTGACCTCAGGTGCTTTAAATAGGGAGTGTTGCCTGATCAGCCAATTAGCTAAAAGGAACATGTACTGAAGGTTTGAAAGGGCTGCACATGCGCAGACCCTCAGGATGGTGGACGGCCACGGTTCCTAAACACACGAGAAGTAGCACTCACAGTCCGGTGAGTGACATAACTATATTATAATTTTGTGGGAATTGGGACTGATTCGAAGCTCAGTGATGAAATTGCTTTTTGCTGTGAATTACAATGGATCTTTTTAGTGCACTGTCTGGCACCCTGGATTGGTCTGGGTCTGATAAAAGCACGCATCCCGGGGGTCAGCGCTCATCGACATTGTGACTGGAACACTGATAAAAAAATTCTGGTATGAATTTATTTAAAGGAAATAGTACAGGGCGCAGGATTATAATTGAATATGTACTTATTTTTTATATTGTATATATTCTGATATAGGAAATCGTTATTTCTGAGACCATGGTAGAAACTCGTTTTTCCTGTTTTAACCTTACAAAAGGATATGCCTTATTTCTGATGCATATATCTGATAAAATAGGCCTTTGTGGATGGAGGTTTTGGGATGTGTTTTGTATGGAAGTGCCATTGTGTGGGATTTGTAAGGTTGCTAGTGGAAACCTCCAATTAGGCATATGTGGAAGGGAGTCTGATAGCAGGAATTGCTAATGAAGTTTTGTGATGAAGTGTCATGCCTGCTCTGGCCAAAGGCCCAGCAGGGGGTCGTTACTGTGTGGCCTTTTGTCCAGAGTGAATTTCATAGATAAGCGCAAATTTTGTTAGCTTTACAATGCATGTAAATCCATGTTTGCGTAAATAGGGTACATCCTGATGCTAAAAATAGCCTGTGTCTGAACTGTATAAAAGGCACTAGCTTGTATTTGAAACTTGTTCTTCTGATTTTCATCTGACCTGATCACACTGGTACCTTCCACCAGTGTGAGAGCAAATGAACATTTTGCTTCAAAACCCGCTTGAAAACATCTTCAATATTGCTGTATTCCTGTGATCTACAGATTAGACCCAAACTCTAATCCGTTCTCCGGCTGTTTCTGAGGTTTGGACCTAAGCTCTCTAGTACCACTGCTCTGTCTGCTACCCATGCGGCCCTGGTCAGTGTGATAGGCCAGGGGGGATCCATCCACAGTTTCCCTGAATCGGTATAGCTGGAAGTGATGAGCTGCAGAGGTATAGCTGGAAGCGATGAGCTACACAGGTAACGCTGAGTAGTGGTAAACTACACAGGTATAGCTGGAAGCGATGAGCTGTACAGGTATAGCTGGAAGCGCTGAGCTACATGGGTAACGCTGAGTAAAGGTTTAGCAGCACTAGCCATGATTAGAGGAACCATGGAGTAGCTGAACAGGAGTCAGAGAAGATGCTTCCAATCAGGTAGGGAGACCTGATGATCTGATATCCATTACACGGAGGAGGGTCCTTATGAAGGAAACTAGCTGCAGTTGATCCAATCGCAGCTGAGCAGAGGTTTAAAGGTTCCTGGGGGTAGCACCTACGCAGTACACTAGGCAAGACGGTGCCTGATGGGAGAGGAATGCCAATCTGACCAGCCGACAGTGGTAACCAAGGGAAACCAAGGAACACAATGAACCACATGGAACAAAGCTGGTGCGATGCGTGATAGTACCCCCCCTTAAAAAGGTGGGCACGGAACACCCAAGGCTTTGCTTTCCTGGGATTTTTCTTATGAAACTTTTTTACCAGCGCTGGGGCATGAACATCGTAGGCGTCAATCCAAGAATGCTCCTCAGGACCGTATCCCTTCCAGTCTACTAAGTACCTTATTTTGCCTCGCGAGATCTTAGAATCCAATATCTGAGAGATCTCGAATTCATCCGAATACTGTACAACCTGGGGAGCCGAAGTTGCCGGGGTAGAGAAAAGCCTATTAATTATAAGAGGCTTAGGGGCCTATTTAATAAACGTTCAATTGGTGTCTATTCCCTGAAGATAGCAGTTTTTGGGAAATAGACACCAATTGAAGTATTTGCCTCATCTATCAGCAGTGCACCGCAGTAGATATCAAAGATATCTGCTGTTTTTCAGTTTTTTTCATAATACATAGTAGTCCCCATAGATATCTATGGGGACTGCTATGTACCGCAATTTAGCAATGAATGGAAATGGTTTAACACATACGGTAATGTACGTCAACTCATGCTGACGTACATTACCGTTTCTGCTATTTTTCAGCTCTGTTCAGCTCTGCTCCTAAGACCAGAGCTTTACAGCGCATGTGTGGAGGGATCACATGATCCCTCACTGTCACACTCCACTCTCTGCAACAGTGAAGTGTGGAGAAGATTTCAGATGGAGCATGCGCACAAGACTTCTATGGATCGCACAGCAGCTAAGGGAACGAAGAGGCAATGTAAGGGTAAGTTTTTAACTTCACAGGAACAGCGTTTTTTGTGACTGCTGCTCCTGTGGGGATTTTTTAATAAATATGAGAAATAGTTTAATCCTTTTTAATGCGATAAGGATTGAAAACTATTTTTCATTTTATGCGGCTGTTGATAAATGTACTCCATAATGAGAGAAACATGGAACGTATTAGCAATCCGAAGTGAATCTGTAATTTCAGTTTAACTGACATAGGATTAATCACTCAGAGGATTTTATATGGAACGATATAACGGGGTGCAAATTTCATAGATGGAACTCGAAGACGGATGTTTTTGATAGATAATAAAACTCTGTCTCCCACCTTAAGTGGAGGTACTGCTCGACATCTTCTATCTGCAAAGCATTTATATCAATGAAATGCCTTCCTGAGACATTTGAGAGTCCGATCCCATATGGACAAAAAATCTCGGAAGAGTTAGTTGGCAGCTGGCACTGGAGTTGGAGAACCAGTCTTGACGCTGGATAGATTAGGATGTAACCCATACACAAGAGGAAATGGGGTAGATAATGTAGATTCATGATAAAGATTGTTATGGGCGAATTCTGCCCATGGTAGAAGCTCCACCCAGTTGTCTTGAGAAGCAGATAAGTATAAACGTCTAAAAATCTCTAGGTCCTGATTTATCCTCTCTGTCTGACCGTTGGACTGAGGATGATAGGATGAAGAAAAGTTTAACTTAATATCCAACAGTTTGCACAATAATCTCCAGAATTTTGCAGTAAATTGAACTCCCCGATCGGAGACAATTTCGAGAGTACATCCATGCAGGTGGAATATCTCTTTGCTAAATAATTGAGCAAGTAACAGAGCTGAAGGCAGACTGTCAGGCGCCGCCCGCGATCTCCGGGACGGCCGCCTGTATCCGATGTATAGCGTCTGGTTGCCTAGCAACCAGAGACGTCACTTCCGGCCACTCGGCCGCTGGTTACTGCCCACAGAGCGTTCCCGTTGCCTAGCAACGGGACACTATGCTAGCGCGCTAGGCGCTAATCATGACAGCGCTCAGCGCTGGGTTCCCATTGGTCAATGGCACTATATAAGCCTTCCTAGTGCTCCCTTCCAGTGCCAGAGTTTCAGGTCTACCTGTCCTCCAGCGTTTCCAGTGTACCTGTGATAACTTGTCTCCTGACCTTTGCCTGCCTCCTGATTATCTGCCATTTGCCTGTGACCCTTGTGACCCGGATTGCCTTGACTACCCTTTTGGATCTCCCTTCTGTACGACGCTGTCAGAATGCTACCGACCCGGCTTGACTCACTACCCCTTTGGATTCTCCTCTTGTACCTGCCCCTGCCCGCACCATTGATGAACCGGCCTGTCTGACATTTCTCTCGTGCTTCGCTATCTGACTAGTGGAAGGACCCTGACTTGCGTGTTCCCTGCAGCTGAGTCCATACCTCCTTGCGGGGGTCCCTGGTGAACACCAGGGGCACGATAGCCTCCGCACCTTCCTTCGAGTAGTGCCAACGATAGCAGGTACGCTATACTCAGTCGTGACACAGACCAGACAGCGGAATAAAATGTGCCATTTTTGAAAAGCGGTCAACAACCATCCAAACGGTGTTAAATTTCTTGCATGGCGGAAGGTCTGTCACAAAGTCCATGGAAATGTGCGTCCAAAGTTTGGAAGGAATTGGAAGGGGCACAAGAGGACCAGCTGAAGACTGACAAGAAGTTTTATGTTGCGCACAGATTTGAGAGGCTGCCACGAATTACTTAACATCTGTTCTCAGAGTAGGCCACCAATAGTTTCAGGAAACCAGTTCCAAAAGTTTGGTTGTGCCCACGGGGACCGAGAACCGGGAGCAGTGATACTAGCGTAGAAGTATATTGCGCTGATTAGGAGGTACAAAGCTCTTCCCTAGAGGACGCGTGGAAGGAGACACAGATGTGGCCTGCAAAACTTTTGGTTCCAGGATGGGGCGGTTAGTAATATCAGACAGTCCTGGTTCTCATGTAAAAGCTCTGGACAATGCGTCTGCCTTCTTATTTTTAGATCCAGGCCAAAATGTAGCATGAAGATTAAAACGTGAAAAGAAGAGAGACCAATGAGCCTGTCTGGGATTCATGCATTGAGCTGTTTGAAGGTAAAGTATGTTTTTGTGGTCGGTAAAAACCGTAATAGGAAACAACGCTCCTTACAACAGATATCTCCATTCCGACAAGGCTAACTTCATAGCTAACAGTTCTTTATCCCCAAATGTATAATTCCTCTCGGCCAGTAGAAATTTACGAGAGAAGAAGGCACATGGGTGAACTTGTTTCTCTGGAGGGAATCTCTGAGACAATACTGCACTGACCCCAACTGCTGAAGCATCCACTTCCACAAAGAAAGGTAACGAAGTATTGGGTTGTCTTAATATCGGAGCTGACAAAAAAGTCTCTTTGAGGGCGTTGAAGACTGAAAATGCGGCCGGTGGCCATGTTTTAGCATCTGCCCCTTTCTTAGTGAGTGCGACAATTGAAGCTACAATCAAGAAATAGTTCTGAATGAACTGCCTGCAATAGTTGGCAAATTCCAAGGACTGTTGGATGGCTTTCAGGCCCGAGAGAATAGGTCAGTTGATAATAGCTTTGGCTTTCTCCGGATCCATGCGTAATCCTTGTCCCGACACAATGTAACCCAAAAAGGTAGTTTCAGAAGTTTTGAAAACGCACTTCTCTAGCTTACAAAAGAGCTGGTTAGCTCTGAGCCTGGACAGCACCTCCGCCACATGAGCTCGATGAGAATTCAAATCCTGTGAGAAAAATATCATCCAAGTAGACGACAATGGAGGAATGCAGCAGGTCTCTAAAAATTTTGTTCACAAAGCTTTGGAACACAGCTGGCGCATTGCTGAGACCAAACCGCATAACCAGGTATTCGTAGTGGCATCTCTAGTATTAAATGCCATTTTCCACTCATCTCCATCACGTATCCTGATAAGATTATAGGCGCCCTTCAGGTCCAACTTGATGAATATCTGTGCCCCCTTAATTCTTTTGAATAATTGGATGACAAGTTCAATGGGATACCGATTTTTTTAAGGTGACAGCGTTGAGACCTCTGTAGTCAATTCAAGGACATAATGTCCCATCTTTTTTTTTCACAAAAAAAATCCTGCACCCACTGGCGAAGAAGTACGACATATAAAGCCTCAAGCAAGATTCTCTTTCACATAATCTGACATGGCTTGCCTTTCAGGAACAGATAAAGGAAAGACACGTCCCCTGGGTGGCATTTTACCAGGAAGAATTTAAATAGCACAGTCCCAAATGCGGTGAGGGGGTAGTACTTCAGATTTTTGTTTATTGAATACATCTGCAAATGACTGATACTGAGGTGGAAGCAACATATTAGCAGTCGAGGAAAGAGTCGTCACACTGAGAAGAGGTCTAACTTGTAGCAGGCAGTTGGAGTGGCAAGGAGGACCCCACGACAATATCTGAGAAGAGGTCCAATCGATTTGAGGAGAATGTGATTGTAACCAAGGAAGACCCAAAATGATGGGACTGGTGCTGCACGCCAATACATAAAAAGAAATGTTCTCGGTGCGTGGCTTAACCACAGTCGCATCTTGGAGTTGCTCTCTCCCTTTAGTGGAAAACACCCGACTATTCACGGATCTCAAGCGATATTTGAGCACTGGTGGATTTGGGGACTTGAAGAGGGTATAGCCCCCGCTATAGAGAGCGCTCACGCTGTTTGCCAGCCGGCGCAAAAAGCCCCCATTGTAAGCCGCAAGCCATATTGCCTGCAAGCGCTCCCGAAGTGACAGCTTCCTGGCAGGTAAGCAAACGGCGGCAGAGAAGCTCTGTCAGAAGAACGCATTGTGCTTACCTCTCCTGTCATGAAGCTATGGACGGCTGTGCCGAGGTGACGACGGGGTCGGTACCCTTGAAGTAAGGAACACAAGAACGTTCCTACAATCTGCACTTTTCTAGGTGGGTGACCCAATTTATAGTTCAATGGAGGTCGCTGCTCCGGCCGTGGCGGTAGTTCTGGCACACACACCAAGCGCTCATTGACCGGAAGTTGCGGCCACCATTACCAGCTCCTGTTCCTGCGTCATGTAAGCAGTCATTCTCCCAGAGGTCCCTGAGGGCTCCCTTAACGCTCCTGGCTCCCTGCCAGCTCTCCTAACACAACGGCAATAGCGGTGAACCTATTACTCTGGTTGTTTTATGCTGGTTTTGAGCTGGAGAGAGATACAGTCTTCCATTTAGAGCTAAGTGAGTCTCCCTGCTGTGAGTCCTCTCCCCACTGAGCTCATCAGCTGCAGATTTGTGTTCATCTCTTTTGAGATTCCATTTGCTTGTCATTTTCATTGCTGTACTGTGACACAGGCTCTATCTAGATATAGCTCTTCTACCACCTAGTGGCAATTATTATTATTATTATTATCATTTATTTGTTGGGCGCCACAAGGTTTCCGCAGCGCCGTACACAGTATAAACAGTAGTACAAAACAGGGTGACAAAGTACAGAACAATAAACACAAAGTACCAATGCTTCAGGAACTCCAGGAAGTCATATGGAGTAAAGACAGAGCGGAAGAACCGGTATGGAGACAGGAGGGGAGGGGGGGCCCTGCTCATAAGAGCTTACATCCTAAGGGAGGGTGAAGCAAAAACAGGCACAAAAGGGAGCCAGTGAAGCAAGGGGGAGAGAAGAGAGAGGCCAGGGGAGAAAGGGAGAACGAGAAGAGAGGATGAGGGGTTAGGTGGATGGTTGGTAGGCTTTAAGGCAGGGCCATCTTAACATCATTATGGGCCCCCCGGGCAAAGCAGTGCACCGGGGCCCCTAGATATAGATATAGATATATATATATAGATGTATACAGATATAGATATAGATATATAGAGATAGAGATAGATAAATGTACTTGCTCAGTGACCCTTGTAGGGTTTTTTTCAGGTTTTTTCTTTTGCAGGATTATTTATTCTCATTAAGAGCAGTGCCTATGGGGCCCCCTTGCCTGTGGGGCCCCGGGCAGCTGCCCATCATGCCCAATGGAAAAGATGGCCCTGCTTTAAGGAACAGGTGGGTTTTAAGTGCCCGTTTGAAGGAGCACAGGTTGGGAGAGAGAGACGGATGGAGCGAGGGAGGTCATTCCAGTGCAGGGGGGGTATACTATACTAAATTCTATACTCTAACATTTGAAGCTTCACAGGGAGGTTCTGAGAAGAGACGAAAGTGCGTCCCCAACGTAACGTGACGATTGTACTACCAACATCCTATAACTTTAGCTTCAGTATATGCCCCAAACGTACAGCAGGGAAACTTCTATGCAGACTTTTTTCGGGAGCTATCCTTATATGCAGGAGGTATGATCATCATCGGAGGGGATTTTAATACAATAACAGACCCAATTTTAGATAGGTCCAGTCAAACACATATATCTGTGGGCCATGCCGGGGAGTCCAATAAATTGAAATCCCAACTGAAATCATTCAACTTGTATGATGCCTTACGAGTGTTATATCCTTCGTCGAGAGCTTATACTCATTATTCAGCCCCTCGTGACCTATACTCAAGAATAGATTATTTTTTTGTTGACCATTTGATGACCCAGAGGTTGGGAGATGTCCGGGTCTTCCCAGTGTCCTGGTCTGATCATGAAGCAGTCGAGCTGACTCTGCACTTGCCTCATTTCCCTCAGTCACGCCCCAAGTGGCCTCTGGATGAGTCTATACTCCTTAAGAAAGAACATATCTGCCAGATTCCCCAAGCTATTTCTGATTACCACTGCCATAATGCTTCCCCAGACATATTGCAATCTATCCTTTGGGAAGCCCATAAGGCCACTATACGGGGTACCCTCATTAAATTGACAGCACAACAGAGACAGAAAGAAAGAGAGCGTATTGTGGAGCTTGAACAACAGTTACAATTAACTGCATCTCGCCACCAAATTAATCCTAAAAAACATTTATACTCCAAGCTCCTTTCTCTCAAAGGGCAATTAAATCATATTTTATCAAAACAAGCAGCTAAAAATGGGTTCAGCAAAAATATTATGAAAAGGGAGATAAGGCTGATACGATCTTGGCCCGAAAACTCCGTGCCCGCCGTACTCGAAATAAAATAATGTCAGTGAAAGATTCTGCAAGATCCCTACTTTACGATCCTCAAAAGATAGTGCAGCGTTTTAGGGATTACTACGCTTCACTATATAATTTGCGTCCTACATTAGATGATCCAACCCGGCTTAAAGCAAATATTAAGAGCTATCTTCATTCTTGTCAGCTGTCTAAACTCACTAGAGGTTAAATAGCATCCCTCAATGCGGATATTACATCAGAAGAAGTCTCTAATGCTATCAAAACTTTAAAGCGTCAGTCTGCCCCAGGTCCAGATGGATTGTCCGTAGTAATTTATTATAAAAATTTTTACACCAACTGGTCCCCATGCTCGCACGATTGTTTGGATCGATTATGGAAGGAGGCTAGTTTGATGGTGCCACCATCGGGGCAGGGATTGTGGTGATACTTAAGCCGGACAGAGACCCTGCTGAGGTGAGCAGTTACAGACCCATATCTCTTTTTAATGTGGATTTAAAGAATACATTACAGGATAGACTAGGTTTGCCGCAAATTTTCTTTTTTCAATATTTTCAGCTTAGGCACTTTTATCGATCCCTAAAAACTCCTCCCCCTTCGGATCTATGCTCGGCCTTAGAGTCTCTATGTCGTTCATCTACCACTACTAGAAGCTTAATATCCACTGTATACCAGCTAATTAATAACTTTAATCAGCCTGATAAAGATTGACACGAGTTGGCTTGGGAGCGGGACACTGGGGAGACCCTGACACCAAAAAAATGGTCAAAGATCAGAATTAATGTAGCTAAGACATCAATTTCGGTGAGAATAAAGGAAAACTCATGTAAGATTTACTACAGGTGGTATTTAGTCCCCTCCCGTCTACATACTATCTTTCCTGCTTCCAGTGAATGATGTTGGAGGGTTTGCGGACTACAGGGTACCCTGTTGCATGTTTGGTGGAGTTGCCCTAGACTACAACTTTACTGGCAGCAAATTCATAAGCTGATCAAATCTGTTACAAAGGTTAAAATGCCTGATACCTCTCTTTACTCCCTTCTCCCCAGACAGCTCCCTGACGTCACCCGACCCGTACAAAAACTCATTGGTCATATGGTAAATGCCGCTAAATGTTTGATTGCTGCTCATTGGAAAAATACTTCCCCCCCCCCCCCCCTCGCTCTCAGCTACCATCAGCAAAATCTGGTCAATTTACAGAATGGATAGCATTACTACTGTTCTCAAAGATAAACCAGAGAATTTCCAAAATACATGGTCTCCTTGGACGAGCCATTTCAATGCTGAACCCCCAATAACAACCGTTTGACACTTCACCGATCCCATAAAATATGTTTATTATAGGCTTGGAATGTCTTATACTTTTAAATAGTAGTCATAGACAGCTTGATTACACCTCCTCATAGTCACGTATATCACTATTTTTCTTCTTTACCACCTGATCCATGGAATAATATGTGGTAAACTCCCTCCCCCTCTTTTTTTTCCCAAATCCCTTTTC
Organism: Mixophyes fleayi; assembly: GCF_038048845.1. Classification (NCBI taxonomy): domain Eukaryota; kingdom Metazoa; phylum Chordata; class Amphibia; order Anura; family Limnodynastidae; genus Mixophyes; species Mixophyes fleayi. Next base: position 100,853,837 of record NC_134409.1, read on the forward strand.
CCTCATTGTTTGTCTTTCCCTTCCCCCTAAGCAACAAAAATAAGAAAAACAACATTCTCCTTTCTTTACAGTAACATGCCAAATTACCCTGTACTGTTTCGAGTTTTCTTTAATGTGCATTTTTTAAACTGAAGTGTTTCACATATATGTCATATGATGTCTCACTTTCACACCTATCTTGTTTTGAAAAACTTCAATAAAAATTAACTTTTAAAAAAAAAAAAAAAGAAAGAAATTTTCTCGAAATTAAGTGCTCCAATCTGTAAGGACAAAGGTTCTGTTCGACATAGAATCTTCCCTTTAGAAATAGGACTTCCATCAATATCGATAATGACCACAGGTGTAGCTAATGGACAGGTGGGCATAGACAATGATTTGACCACAGAGGAGAAAATAAATTTCACAGCTAACCCAGAGTCCACTGGTGCTGATAATAGTTTAGAACCAAATGATCCATGGAGAATTACAGGCATGACAAAAATAGAAGATGAATTGATACTCGGAGAGGATGTAAAAGTCTCTAACCTGACTCCCTGATCACAAGTTAGGGTTTGGCATTTCCCTGCCGTTTAGAACAGGAAGCAAGAAGATGCCCAGGTTCACCACAGTAAATATATAATTTTTTCGAGATTCTTCCCGGTCTCTCCTTAGGAGAGAGCTTGGTTCGACCCAGTTGCATAGGCTCCTCAGAGGAACAAGGGACGAGAAGAAGGCTTGGTGACAGCCTGTTGTGGAGATTACCTTTCAGATGCTCTTTCCTGACAACGGTTGTTCACTTTGTGACATAATGAGATAAGAGCATCAAGAGTAGAGGGTAACTCCTGGGGTGCCAAAACATCTTTGATTCGTTCCGCGAGGCCTTGCCACTAAGGTCTTGCAATTCCATTGAAGTTCTGATGACAAAGTTCTGAACTGGATCACATACTGGGTAAGAGTTTTCGAACCCTGACACAGTCTGAGAAGACTAGAGGTGGCCAAAGAGACATGGCCTGGTTCATCAAAAATGTTTGCTGAATGCGGCTGTGAAGGCAACAACATCTTGCAGAAGATAATCATTCCTCTCCCAAAGAGGTGAAGCCCAGGCAAGCACTTGTCCTGACAATAGAGATATAATATAAGCGACTTTAGATCGGTCTGTAGAATAGTTCTGGGGAAGTAGCTCAAATTGAATTGAGCATTGATTCAAGAATACTCGGCAATCCCTGGGCTCACCATCAAATTTTTGAGGAGTTGTCAACTGCAGGGAGGAGGAAGAATTAACAGGAACCGTGATCTTGGCCACGGCTGGAGTTGCAACAGGATGAGCAGGTAATGATGTCTGTAGTGAGTCCAGTCGTGATGCTAAAGCTTGAAGGCACTGGAGAGTCTGTAATTGAGTGGCATCCTGCCATTCTAAACGACCTATTAAATGTTGCAACAAGTCTATGGGCGATGGTTCTCGATCAGGATCCATTCCTAATGGTCAGATCATACTGTCACGAGAACCAGATAATGGGAATGGTCCTGACCACTGCTCGAGAGGTATTCACCAGGGATTCCCGCAAGGGAATATGGTCTTGGCTGCTCTCAACTGCAGGTCGCGATCCTCTAGGGGGCACAGAGCAGATAATATGTGGAACCACCGAGCCACTGTAGGCAGAGGAGATGTAGTAGTTGTCACACTCCGGTCCCGTATACAGGTACCTGTGCCGTGACCTTCCTCTCGCAGACGGTGACCCTGCATATCCAAGCATCAGGTTCATATCATACGCCACCATGCAGACAGATCTGCGCATGTGCAGAATCTGTCCTCCTTTGAGACCTTCTCCCTTCCTTCCCTCATTGGCTGTAGGATTGTGGAGCACTATTTAAACCTCCTGTATTCATCTGTCTGATGCCTGTTCTTCAAGGTCACTTCCTGCAGCTGTGGTTCTGGTTCCTGTCTTGCTTGTGGTCTGCGTAGGATCGTGTCAGCCTGCTCTCAGCTCAGTGGCCAGAGTTGAACTATCGCTGTTCCAAGTATCTCTGTTACCATCTCCTGAGTTATTACATTGTGTCGGCTTCGGTTCTCTCTCCGCTGCCGCTCAGAGCTACTACCGTTTCTGTGACTCCTCAGCTGTTGTCCCGCGTTACCACCGCTATATCAGCCTGCTCTCAGCTCCGTGGCCAGCATTGAACCACCACTGTTCCAGTATCTCTGCCTCTTACCTTCTGGCGTCAGTGTCTGCCTCCCATCATCTCCTGGCTCCTCCACGCATCTCTGCTGTCTACTCTCTCACTGGACCGGGATAGGCGCCGCTAAGACCATACTCCCTTGCAGGAGTTCCTGGTGAATACTACTTGCCCTCCACGCCCATGAGTAAGCCTAGCCATATCCAGCAGAGTCTGGGGATCCATAGTTCAGCCGTGACAACCGTGACAGTAGTGAGGAGTTGGACTGCAAGAAGCTATAGCACTGAGATCCACACAGGTGTATAACTCTGGAACTGGACCGACAAGGAGCGATGCTCTGCATTGAAGTCACAGGTCTAGACTGTGAGGTAAGCTGAACCAGTAAAGCGGTGAGGCGATGAGCTGCAGGAAGCAATAGCACTGAGATCCACACAGGTGTATAACTCTGGAACTGGATCAATGATGAGTGATGCTCTGCAGTGAAGCCACAGGTCTAGACTGTGAGTTGAGTTGAACCAATAAGGCGGTGAAGCAATGAGCTGCACAGGTATAGCTGGAAGCGATGAGCTGCAGAGGTATAGCTGTAAGCTATGAGCTGCACAGGTAATGCTGAGTAGTGGTAAGCTGCACAGGTAATGCTGATTAGTGGTAAACTGCACAGGTATAGCTGTAAGCGATGAGCTGCACAGGTATAGCTGGAAACGATGAGCTGCACAAGTAAAGCTGGAAGCGATGAGCTGCACAGGTAACGTTGAGTAGTCGTAAGCTGCACAGGTAATGCTGATTAGTGGTAAACTGCACAGGTATAGCTGTAAGCGATGAGCTGCACAGGTATAGCTGGAAGCGATGAGCTGTAGAGGTATAGCTGGAAGTGATGAGCTGCACAGGTAACGCTGATTAGTGGTAAACTGTACAGGTATAACTGGAAGCGATGAGCTGCAAGGTAAAGCTGAGTAGTGGTAAGCTGCACAAGTAACGCTGAGTAGTGGTAAGCTGCACAGGTAACACTGAGTAGTGGTAAGCTGCACAGGTAAAGCTGGAAGTGATGAGCTGCACAGGTATAGCTGAGTACAGGTAAGCAGCACTGGCTACAATTACGGGAACCACAGAGTCAGAGAAGATGCTTCCAATCAGGTAGACCTGATGATCTGACACCCATTACACGGAGGAGTGTCCTTATGAAGGGAACTAGCTGCAGTTGATCCAATCACTGCTAAGCAGAGGTGTGAGGTAAGCTGAACCAATAAGACGATGAGGCGATGAGCTGCAGGAAGCAATAGCACTGAGATCCACACAGGTGTATAACTCTGGAACTTGACCAATGATGAGCAATGCTCTACAGTGAAGCCACAGGTCTAGACTGTGAGGTAAGCTGAACCAATAAGGCAGTGAGGCGATGAGCTGCAGGAAGCAATAGCACTGAGATCCACACAGGTGTATAACTCTGGAACTAGACAGATGATGAGCGATGCTCTGCAGGGAAGCCACAGGTCTAGACTGAGAGTTGAGTTGAACCAATAAGGTGGTGAAGCAATGAGCTGCACAGGTATAGCTGGAAGCGATGAGCTGCAGAGGTATACCTGGAAGCGATGAGCTGCACAGGTAATGCTGAGTAGTGGTAAACTGCACAGGTAATGCTGATTAGTAGTAAACTGCACAGGTATAGCTGGAAACGATGAGCTACACCGGTAAAGCTGGAAGCGATGAGCTGCAGAGGTATAGCTGGAAGCGATGAGCTGCACAGGGCACGCTGAGTAGTTGTAAGCTGCACAGGTAATGCTGATTAGTGGTAAACTGCACAGGTATAACTGGAAGCGATGAGCTGCACAGGTATAGCTGGAAGCGACGAGCTGCAAGGTAACGCTGAGTAGTGGTAAGCTGCACAAGTAACGCTGAGTAGTGGTAAACTGCACAGGTAAAGCTGGAAGTGATGAGCTGGACAGATATAGCTGAGTACAGGTAAGCAGCACTAGCTACAATTACGGGAACCACGGAGTCAGAGGAGATGCTTCCAATCAGGTAAGGAGACCTGATGATCTGACACCCATTACACGGAGGAGTGTCCTTATGAAGGGAACTAGCTGTAGTTGATCCAATCACTGTAGCATCTGCACAGTACACTAGGCAAGATAGCTACTGATGGGAGAGGAATGCCAATCTGACCAGCCGACAGTGGTAACCAAGGGAAACAAAGGAACACAATGTGTGATACCCACAAAGTTTATTCAGGTGTCCAAAACGTCTGTCAGGATATAGCTCACAGCAGGGGCCCTTTGAAGCTCCTACAGTTGACACTGCTATCTTCTAACACTGGGATGTGCAGAGCCATCAAATAAACACACAACAGACTTTCTGACTCCACATTTTATACTTTAGTAGCTCTAGTTATCAATGGATGCATTTGATATACCATATTTACACTTCAGATATGATTTAGGCCTTATTCCCTACAATTATGTGATGGATTAACCCTTATAAATAACTGTAAGTTCTCTATGTTCACGACACCTCCCCTTATTAAGAGAGGGCATGGGGATTGACTGCCAGGTCATTGCCCAGACCAACTCCCACAGATTCCCCCGGTTTAACTGGGATAGCTGTTAGCTGGGTCTCACTAGGGTCCGTGGTGAGAAGGGTTAAGAAGGGGTTAAATACCTCATTCGGCTGTCAGCAACTATTTGCACCTGTGCTTGCTTCACCTGTGCTTGGCCTGTCTGATCTCTACTCATCTGTTCCACTCGTTAGGGGTAATCGCTGTGATCAACGCACACTACTTACACTGCATTCACCACTGACCTCCGCTGATCCGTTCCACATCCCTGTGGTAATAGCTGTGGCTCACCAGCTGCTGCATACCTGGATACCTCTGATCTCTGCTCACCTGTTTCACTCGTTAGTGATAATTGCTGTGATCAACGCACGCTACTTACTCTGCATGCACCGCTGACCTCCACTGATCCTTTCCACATCCCTGTGGTAATAGCTGTGGCTCACCCTCTGCTGCATAACGATACCGCTGACCTCTACTCATCTGTTCCACTCATTAGTGGTAATCGCTGTGATCATCTCCTACTATCTACTCTGCCTACATCGCTGACCTCTGCTAATTCATTCCACATACATGTGGTAATATTTGTGGCTCATCGTCTGCTGTATACTCTGTACTCCACTGAACGCTGAATAGATGTTCCACTCCTTAGTGGTCTTTGCTGTGATCAACGCCCGCTACCTTTTCTGCATGCACCGCTGACCTCCGCTAATCGTTTCCACTCCCCAGTGATAACAGCCGTGGTTCATCGTCTGCTGCCTACTCTGTACCCCTCTGAACTTGGCATACATGTTCCACTCATTAGTAGCATTTGCTGTGATCAACGTCCTCTATCTATTCAGCATGTACCGTTGACCCCTGCTGCTCCATTCCACTTCCCAGTGGTCTAGCCGTAGTTCATCCTATGCTGCACACTCTCCATTCAATTGAGCTTTGCATACATGTTCCACTTTTAGTGGTAATTGCTATGATCATCATCTGCTATTAGAACTGTATTTCTCTGAACGCTGCCAAACCACTTCTCTAATCTGTCTCACTGGGAACTTCCCTAGAGTGCAGCGACCTGCAGGGTGGAAGCCGCTGAAGCCCAAAAAAAAGTCCCCTTACGGGGATCCCTGGTGAATACTTTCCATTCTGTTAGACTCCACGCCTCTTGGGGAGTCTAGCCAATACCAGCTGAGACAGCAGGATCTCACTCATCCTTCATGTACAAACCTGACACACTGACTGAATCTTTTCGGGGGTGCTGCCTGAGAGAACACCTCCCTCCCACAAAAACTCCTTTAAGTGGGAACCCCTTAATTCTGGCACAGCAGAATACCTACTTCCACTCTGCCCTGCTTCCCAGTTACACAATTCCCTGTCAGGGGGACACACTATGTGTCAGGCGCCATCCCACTGTCTCTTTGAGATGGCCGCCCGCTTCTCTTCCTAGCGTGTCTGGTTGCCAGGCAACCAGATGCGGAAGTTCCAGCCGCCCGGCATGGCCGTCTGCGCATGCGCGTCCCATTGCTAGGCAACGGGATGCTACTCAAGACTCTCGGCGGCAGCTGAGAACAGCGCCACTGCCCCCTTCTTTCCCATTGGCTCCTCAGCCTTTATAAGGAGCTTCCTGTGTGCACACCTGTGCAAGAGTATCAGGTCTAACCTGCCACCAGCGTTTTCTGTGTTTCCAGTTACTAGCCTTGTTCCCGACTTCTCTTGTTTGCCTATGACCCTTCTGATCCGGACTGTTTTGACCACCCCTTTGGATTTCCCTATTGCACTGCGCTTCCAGATGTTACCGAACCAGCTTGCCTTACCATCATTCTGGATATTCCTCGTGTACTTCTATTTGCCAGCACAGTTACCGACCCGGCCAGTCTGACACTCTCCTCTCGTATCTCGCTATTTGACTCGTGGAAGGACCGCCACCTGCGTGTTCCTGCGGCGGAGTCCATACCTTCTTGCGGGGGTACCTTGTGAATACCAGGGGCATGTTAGATTCTGCACCTTCCTCTGAGTAGTGTCAACAATAGCAGGTACGCATCGTATAAGTCGTGACACTATGCAATTCTTATCTGGGGGGCTACTGGACAGGACACCTATGGAGGTGTAGAGTAACAGGGGGGTTGGACCCCTCATCTACATCATCTAAGCCGTTAGACAGCTGACTAGGAGAGTGTGGACTAGCAACTGACCCCCCTGTTTCTATAGAAAATTCAGGTGAATGTTCAGGACTCAGATGGAGATCTGAGTGGTGAACATTCAAACTACAGGTCCCAGGAGCAATGTAATGATTGCTGTCACTCGCTATTTCCCGTTGGTCATGTCTATGTGTCTCCCCCACATTTTTAACACCCCTTGGTACGGCTGGTTCAGGCACAGAACAGACTGTTTCACTCTGCATTTCCTCCCATTTACACTGTACCCTCACTTCTGGACAAATTACCTGGTTAAGAACGTTGCTGTTATCTAACCTAATAGAAATAATCGCATTGTTATCTGTCCCATATCTAGAAAGCATCTTATCTACACCAGTATAAATGCCAATGTTATAAGTAACAGTCTCATCTCAGTTAGTGTAAAAACAGGTTTAGATTCTAATGCAATACTATTTTTGCCATTATCATCATTATACGTATCAGGTACATTACGACATTCTCTTTCCCTGTCACACCCTGGCACCTGGGAAAAACCATGGGTACTCTCAGTAGATTCTAACACAGTAACAGGTGTGGCATTAGCATCATTACACACATCAGAAACAATATGACATTCTCTTTCCCTGTCACATCCTGGTACCTGGGAAAAAACGTGGTTACTCTTAGCAGATTCCGTGATTACTCTCAGCAGATTCCAACACTGTAACATGGGTGGCATAAATATCATTACATACTTCAGTTACAATACAATATACCCTTTCCCTGTCACATTATGGCTTACACATTTCAGGTGCAACTGAACCTTTTCCTTGTTACCTTCCTTGTACCTGGGAACAAACGTTGGTACTCTCAGCTGATTCTACAACATCATCAGTGGAGACATACTGAGAAAGCATTCTACCTAAATCAGTCCCAAGTAACACATTGGCAGGAATATTATTGATATCCCAACTTCGCTTAGGCCCTTTCCAGCACCCCAATCAAGGTAAACATTGGCCATAGGCACCGTGAGGTGATCTCCACCCACCCCTTGCAGAGAAATCCATTTTCCTGGTATGAAGTCCTCTAACCCCAACAGTTCTGAATGCACCAAAGTAACATCAGCCCCACAGATACCTTGTCAACCACAGTGACTGGTTGTATGTTGTGCTTCTTGCTCCCTTGGGGTCCAGCAACACAGGACAGCTGGAGAAGATATATATAAAAATAGTGTGTGTGTGTGTAAAAAAAAAATATATGTATGTAAAAAAAAACGTGATTATATATATAATCACTTTTTTTTACACACACATATATATATATATATATATATATATATATAGGGGCCCCCTTAACTTACCTTACCTCTTCTTTTTTCCGCGCCGCTGAGTCTCTTCTGCCCTCTTCCGTGCTGTGGTTGCAGTGAATGCTGGGCGTGACATCACGCCCAGCATTCACTGCGAGCACAGCACGGAAGAGGGGACCAGGGAGGGAGCCGGATCACCGCTGCCTATCGTGCCCAATGGAAGAGACGGCCCTGTGTAGGGAAGGTACCCCCCCTCCCAGAGGAGGGTGAAGTGTTCTTCTTTTCTGGACAGGCGGTACTGATGTGCCCCATCTGGTTGCACGCAAAACATCGACAGGTGTCTCCCAAAAAAGGCTTTTCCCCCATCCTCCCAAAAGATGAAGGAACAGGGGCCGATGGTGTTGAAGGGGGTGGCATTGATCTTCCTGGCTGCCCCCTTTCCAGACAGACTGCCATGGCGCAAAGTCCCTTGCTTAGATGCACAAAACCCCATTTTTGTGCATCGATAACATTGTTAGAATGGGCGTGGCTTTTGCAGTAATATACAATAGAGGATTGACTGTTCTGTATATCGAAAGGCCTGATTTTTATTTCAAGCCGGACTTGGAGTTGATGTGAGGCTCTGTAGTATCCTGCATCTGCACAGACACAGACATTACTATGTATTTGGAGCATTGTGCCTACAAATGCAGTACTGGTCCAATATGAAGGATCTGTCTGCAATATTTGGAAACACCTCCTTAACTCTAGAAGTACAGATAGCATGATGGATTGCCCTGATAGATTAAGCTGAATATTATACGGGGTTTGCATATATAAGAAAGACTGTGAAAGGGACGTAGCCATACCTTACAAATTTCCAAATTGTGAGACAAAGGTATCAAGTGATCAGGACGGCTCTCCATAACTGTCTAAACACTTGGATGGTATGATATTGTCTATTTCATGTATTCATAGTGATGGAATTTAGCACTTATCCACATTTTTATATATGTACAACTTTCCGATTCTTTGAATTAAACCCCACTCCTGTTTTTTCTAAAATACATAAAAGGAGTTTTATTAATTTCAGTAAATGTCGGTAAATGAATATAAAAGAGATGTTAAAGGGGTTATAGATCCACCAGTGCCAGTGGTGGTTTTGACAGAGCATTTTACTTAACCTGTGTGCTCTGATTTGCACACTACTAACAGTAGGTGGCTAGGCCTATATTTGTCCTTTTTCTTCAGCCTCTTTTTTTTATAATCTGCAGTAGGTCACAACATATTCCAGAAACCAAGTGCCACACACAGAAAGAAAACATTACACAGATCTGGCATATAGTTTTTGTGTCAAATCATCTCATTATAAGGTTGGTTGGGATGGCCCAACGCATATGCTATTGTGATCATCACCCAACAAGAATTTTAGAAGTACATTATCAAAGTTGAAAGGCATTTTGTTGAACAGATGTGATCATTTGTAGCCATCTAACATGGCAATATTTGGTCAAATACAATCAAACTAGCTGACCATATCAGCATATGTGTGGCTTGTATAAAATTTATCAGGCAATCCCCTAATGGAGTGGTGAGGAACATTATTTTTTAAAGAAGCTTCACAAGTAGCCTTCAATTTGACATGAGGGCCTCACATTACATTTGCAGAGAAACATTCAGTCACGTTGTAAAACCAGAGCAGCAGCATAAATTGTTAACAAAACCAAAACAGTGGTTTAACCTGTGGCTGTTAGTCAAAAAGCCATTTTTCATCTTAACACGTAGAAACATGGAGTAGAAACATGGATCACATTCCCAGGAACCCTTCCGCTAACAAAACCTTGATATCCTAAGGGTTCCATGGTTTGGCTGCTTTTCTGCTTTTCTGACATAAACTTCAGATTGTGACAGTGGCAGAACTACCATTGGTGCTGCAGGTGCCGTGCACCAGGGCCCATGGAGATAATGAGGCACGCTGCATGGCAGATGCAGAGGGTCAGAGGCCCAGGTTACCTCCTCCCCGCCTCCCTACACAGGGGCCCCGCCCACAGCTCGCTAGTTCCGCCTCTAGATTGTGACATGTACAACTACTCTCCAATGCTTCCACAAAGGATGTTATGATGTCACCTTGTCTCACTGTCATGTTCTATACAGCTGCCACAGACATCAGGGTCCTGAATTAACTTTTTTTTTAAGGACTGGATCAAAATTGGCATTATATTTTCATAGATTTTGGCAAATCTTGCCTGAAATCTGTGAACTTTGCCTTCAAAGTAGGGGTATGCACCGGCCACTTTTAGTGTTTTGGGTTTTGGGTCCTGATTAGCTTGAGGTTTTGGGTTCTGATTTGTTTTGCCAAAACACTCCACTGAAGGTTTTGGTTCTGATTTAGGGTTTTAGGTTCTGATTTTTTTTTAAAAAAGCATAAAAAGTGCTAAAAACCAGTTTTTTTGTTTTTTTTTCCACTCCTACGCTATTATTAACCTCAATAACATTCAATAACAATCATTTCCACTAATTTCCAGTCTATTCTGAACACCTCACACCTCACAATATTGTTTTTAAGCCAAAAGGTTGCACAGAGGTAGCTGGATGTCTAAGCTAAGTGACACAAGTGGGCGGCACAATCACGTGGCCCATCTAGTAGTGGCACTGTAGTGGCAGGCAGGATGGCAGTTTGAAAAACTAGGCCCCAAAGATCACATAATGCCAAAAAAGAGGTGCAAGATGGAATTGTCCTTGGGCCCTCCCACCCACCCTGATGTTGTTGAAATAGGACATGCGCACTTTAACAAATCAATCATTTCAGCCACATGGCCTACAAAACTGTGGCTGAAATGATTGGTTTTTTTGGACCCCCACAAAACGAGCTGGCAAAGAAAAAATAGAGGTGCAAGATGGAATTGTCCTTGGGCCCTCCCACCCACGGGCCCTCCCACCCACCCTTGGGCCCTCCCACCCACCCTTATGTTGTTAAAATAGGACATGCACACTTTAACAAACCAATCATTTCAGCGACAGGGCCTACCAAACAACTGTGGCTGAAATGATTGGTTTGTTTGGGCCCCCACACCAAAAAAGCTATTCATCTCTCCCTGTACAAACTAAACAGGCTCTACTGAGGCAAGATGTCGTCCTCATCCTCATCCTCTGATTCCTCACCCCTTTCAGTGTGTACTTCCTCATCCTCACACATTATCAATTCGTCCCCACTGGACTCCACAATCACAGGTCCCTCTGTAGTCTCTGGAGGCTAGTGCTGGTCTTGATTGAAGAATTGATAATTCATTTTTATGAACATCATCTTCTCAACGTTTTGCGGAAGCAACCTCCTTCGCCGCTCACTGACCAGGTTCCCCGCTGCACTAAAAACTCTTTCGGAGTACACACTGGAGGGGGGACAACTCAGGTAAAATAGAGCCAGTGTGTACAGGGGCTTCCAAACTGCTTTTTTTTCCTGCCAGTAAGAATAAGGACTGTCTGACATGTCTACTTGGATGGTGTCAGCAAAGTAATCCTCCACCATTTTTTCAATGGTGACAGCATCCAATGCAGCGACAGTAGACATGTCTGCAATGGTTGGCAGGTCCTTCAGTCCGGACCAGATGTTCTCAGCATCCCCGCCAGCGGGTCATTTATGAAATCTCAGCTGTTTCCTCGCATCCACAGGTGTGGAAGAAAATGAAGGAGGAGCTGTTGGCATGTCATGGTCCTCTTCAGAGGACAATCTCCTGACCAGCAGGTCTTTGCACCGCTGTTCGCTGGAAACAGAGACACAACATACGCTTTAAACCGAGGATCGAGCACGGTGTCCAGAATGTATTCCTCTGACTTTAAAAGAGTGACCACCCTCTTTTGCCAGTGATCCTGGCAAAGCGTACGAAGGGCTTCATCCACAAGAGCTACATGCTTTGTGGAATCGCAATGCTTTAACAGCTCCTCCCTCACTTTCTCCAGCTGCTTCTGCAACAGCCTGATCAGGGGAATCACCAGACTCAAACTGGCAGTGTCGGAACTGACTTCTCGTGTGGCAAGTTCAAACGGCTGGAGAACCTTGCACAACACGGAAATCAGTCTCCACTGCGCTTGACTCAGGCGCATCCTCACTCCTTTGCCTATGTCGTAGGTGGCTGTGTAGGCTTGAATGGCCTTTTGCTGCTCCTCCATCCTCTGCAGCATATAGAGGGTGGAGTTCCAGCGCGTCACAACCTCTTGTTTGAGGTGATGGCAGGGCAGGTTCAGGCTTTTTTGATGTTGCTCGAGGATGCGGTAGGCAGTGGCAGAATGCCGAAAGTTTACCATATAAAAGGGATATACAAGTATATATTTAACCCAGAACTATGGCGTCTTTCAGTGTCAGTAATGACCTGTTAAAAAGACAAGAAAAATGGCAAGAAAATGCATACAGCGAATTTTATTGTAACACACTAAACAGTAATAGTTCAATGGAGGAGTGGACAATATTACTAAATGATTTGAAAAATATCATGTATAAACAAACAAAAGTTTTCTGGAGTAGAACCATGTTTAGTAATTATCTCAAGCAACAAATGATACCAAGGGGCCTAGGGCCCAAGATTTACCCAGCTTTTGAACTCATTAATGAGGAACTCAAAAGGAAATGGGAGGAAGCCCTAACCCGATGCTCAAATGATTTGATCAATGTTTTGATGGAACATGATAATCTATTATTACAATCTTACTCAATAGAAATCACCACATTGGGAGATAAACTTAAAGGATATGAAAACATGGAACAATTTCAAAAATCGTATGACAAATTTAAAATTTATCTTGACCAATTTGAGAAAATGATCATAGAGAAGAAACGTCATAAGTTTGCTAGAGATAAAGGTGACTATCAGAACAATAGGGTGTTCAGATGGGACACTATTAAGACAAGAAAATTCACATCGGGCTATAGTACTTCCGAAATAGAGTCATCTGATAACGAGACTCCTAATCAATCACCATTTACTAAAGACAATCAAACTTCTATTCAGGATTTTTTAGATTCAAACCCGAGACGTCGGGAAGGAGGAGGAACTATAGGCACAGGCCATTACGGAGGGTGGGGGGAAGAAACACAAGACCACAAAAACGGAAAGCTCTGGAAGAGCAAGACCTTCCTGTACAACAATCACCTCCCAGGAGATACAATCGCAAAACACGCTATTAGAGGATAAGATGAAAATCATTAATCTCTCTGATATTGAAATCACTCCGGATCAAAGATCTCTATTAGAAAAGGGATTATCTTTCTCACCCACAAGGAATTTTAATAGATTTGAGTGGGAGAAGGATCTTACCCTATTTTCTAGAAAATTACTTTTAAAAAAGTTTTTCATGACTAAAACTAGAGACCAAAAAACTTCCTCAGAATTATATCATAATCCGGAAGAATTAAAATTTGATTTGGCTGAAAAATTATTGGCTTTACGAATTTTGGAGGAATTAGATACAACTGACATGGCACCATCCGCCTTGGATGAAAATGTAATAGAGGAAAGCCTACCCCCTAAAAACAAAAAGAAATCTATGTTTACACCAGATATAAATATTTGCCCACAAGTCAAAACATACAAAGATCTTGCATCTAAAGACTTGGACCGACTGTATCATCAAAAAGAATTCAGATTTAAGAAACAATATAATCTGACGAAGGGGGAGTGGAAAGCTCTCAAAGAAATAGAGGATTGGGACAATGGGATTATAAAACCGTCTGATAAGGGCGGTAATATTGTTCTTTGGCCCAGACCACAATATCTAAAGGAGGTGTACCGACAATTAAATGATACTAGCTGCTATAAACGATTAATTTTCAATCCCGCAGCCAATTTCCAACTGAAATATGATAAATTGGTTCAGGATGCGTATGTGAGAGGAATTATCTCACGTACAGACTTTGATTTCTTAACGGTACGACATCCGAGAGTGGCCACTTTTTACATTCTTCCAAAAGTGCATAAGGATGACACCAATCTTCCTGGAAGACCAATTGTCTCTGGAATTAACAACTTAACAGAAAATGCTAGCAAATATGTTGATACACAATTACGTGATTTTGTAGTTAGTCTTGATTCTTATGTAAGGGACACCTCAGATGTACTAACCAAGATTAACAACATTAATATCAGTGATACAACAAGGATAGCTTCATTGGATGTGGAATACTTATACTCTAATATAATCCATGAAAAAGGCTTACAAGCAACCAAGTATTTTCTGGACATGAGATCAGTAGATGATCTGAGTGATTTCATCTTAAATCTATTGGAATTTATCTTGACTTGTAATTTTTTCATCTTTGAGGAGAAGTTTTATCTTCAAATAAGAGGGACTGCCATGGGCAGTGCGTGTGCGCCGACATATGCAAACCTCTTTCTAGGTTGGTGGGAGAGGGAGAAAGTCTTTATTGAGGAAAACCTCATATACACTAGCCACATTGTTTTATGGTTAAGATACATCGATGATGTCTTGGTTTTATGGGATGGTGAGGAATATCTATTCTCAGAATTCGCTAGAACTTTAAATAAAAATGAATCTTAAACTGACTTTTGAAATACATTCGGAATCTATAAATTTTTTGGACCTAACTATTCGTAGAACAACTGATGGATATCTCAGTACCGATATCTATAGAAAACAAACGGCTACAAACAGCCTCCTTCACTCCTCCAGCTCACATTACCCCGCAGTTATCAGGGGCATCCCAAAAGGGGAACTCTTGAGAATGAAGCGAAACTGCTCCGAAACACACACTTTTAATGTAAGAGCAGACGAACTCATGAGTAGACTCATCTCTAGGGGCTACAGCAAACGTGTTATTCGCAAGGCTGAAACCTCGGTTAATAAAAGAGAAAGGGAGGATCTCATTTATACATCCTCAGTGAAAGCGACCCAGGATTTGAAAATAAGTCTGGTTGGTTCCTTTTGTTCTGAATGGAAGCAGATCCATAGAATTTTCCAGAAACATTGGTGGGTTCTTAAGTCTGACGATGACCTGGATAAAATCTTACAAGACAAAATATCCATAACTTGGCGCCGCTCAAAAAATCTGAGAGATAGTTTGGTTCATAGTGCCTTGTCTCCACCAAGAAAGATGAATCAAAATAGAACCATTGGATTTTTTAAATGTGGCAAATATCAGGCCTGCCAGTATATGACTCAGACCAAGATGTATAAGGATTGTTATCACAAAACATGGAAGATCAGTGAATTTTTGAACTGTGACTCTCCCAACGTGATTTATTGTCTTACTTGTCCATGTAATTTACGATATATTGGCATGACTAGCAGACCCCTCAAAAAGAGGGTGCTAGAACATATTGGTAACATCAGAAGAGCGGATAGGGATATGCACAATCACAAACAAATCACTACTGTAGCAAGACATTTTATCAAATGCCATGAGGGCAAACCTATGGGACTCCAGGCATTTGCCATGGAACGGATCCATATGGGTCTACGTGGAGGTGATCTTCATTTGGAGCTTCTCAGGAGGGAAGCGAAATTTTTTTTCTTGATGAATAGTCTTGTTCCAAAGGGTCTTAATGACCATAACAATTTTTCAGTATTTCTATGAGCCATCCTTAATTGATTAAGGAATTGGATATTAATAATTAGCACATTATATCATTAATTCCTTCACTTTAGGACCTTGGAATTAGGCCCTTTATTGTCTTAATGTTTATTTAGTTTCACCTTATATATATTTTTTTGTGCTATTTCTTTATTTATTTCACGTCATTGAGACCTATGGTATCTCATCATATTGCCTTGGGCATTTTCTATGCACTTTTGATATCTATATGAATACACACTTTGTTTTTATTTATTATAGATAATTACATATCCCTAGATATCGGGGGGTCCTCATCCTAACAAAGATCCCAAAGAATATCCTTAAAAAATAAAAAATATCTTTGAGAAGAAAAAATAAAATATATGTTTTTTTGAAAAAAGGAAAAAAATATATGTATATTATTTTTTTTTTAAATAGTTTGCCGCACATATATGTGCTATATTGGTCATAATAGTTCTCTCTACCACCTAATAATGGAAGCTGGATCATTTTAGTTGGGAACCATATTTATGATTATCCATAACTGGGATTTTTCACTTATGAACTATACCTCTTACAACTTTCTCCCTTAATGACAATCTGGATGATGTACAAATGACTATAAAATAGCACTTATTGTCATATCATGTGGACTGATTTTTGTATTCAAACTTCACATTAATTGGATAACTTCATTCCCCCTTTTCTATTTGAACCAATATATACTTACCTCTGGACTAACCAACGTGTTACTAAATTTGCTGTCACTTCTGAGCGTTTAAAGTAACCATGGTAACGGCTCAAAATGACGCTAAATAGGAGGCGGATTCTGAATACTATCTACAATGAACACTATAACGTTACCATGGTAACCGCTTGCTATGACGTCTAATGAAGGGCGTTTCTTTTTCTATAAATAGCCAATTAAGACGCCAAGTCGGGTTGCCTTGACAAAGCTTAGCAGAGTGAAACGCGCGTCGGCGTTACACGCGCTGTTTCTCCTCTGCTGTATACAATATTTAGTGTGAATGCTATAGGGTTGAATCTAGTTTCCACTCCCAGATTCTATTTAGATATGCTCTCATAGATTAGACAGATTAGTCTCCTTAGCAGTGCAGTTTTAGAATTTACAGCTGCTGCTGTTTCTGGCATATACAATTGGCTTCATTATATAACAAAGTGAGACAGATTTAGCACACTCTCAGTCTCCGTGTAGAGAGATGAGGAATCTCTTATATCTATAGGCTCTAACACTCTATTAGAGCAGAGATCATTTTAGTATATGAGAATTTTTGATAGATAGAGTATGATCTAACCCTAAAAGGGCATAGACCTTTTCTATAGGACTGACATTCTATTTGGGATAATACAGGATCCTCTTTAATTATTAGGACACAATACTTATGTTATCACTATAGCTATTTCCAAACTTATAAATACTGTATATCTGAATATATCCCAATACAGTGAATTCCCCATGAGGGATACAGGTCCTGTTATGTTTTATATTTATGAGGTTTAGATTCAACCTGGGTTGTGATACATCTCAACAAGAGGATTTTATAATAATTCCCTTGCAGTTAGCATTCATTCAGCAATTATAACGTATTATTGGGGAAACAGCGCGTCTCGATAGTTTGGCTATCGATCTTAACAGTTATTATTTACTGGGTCATTTTGTCATACACTTGTTTTTAATATTTCACTACTAACCAATGTCATACAAGTCATACTATTTTAATGTATATCAATAAAGTCTTTACATAATTTTATTAATCCAATTATCCCTTGAGTGCCCCTTAGACACATTAGGTGTTCTATAGTTTATTTCTCAGAATGCCGAAAGTGTCAAGCAATTTTGCGGGCCACCGCAAGCATATCCTGCACACCCCTGTCACTCTTCAGGTAATGCTGCACCACCAAATTTATTGTGTGGGCAAAACATGGCACGTGCTGGGAATTGCCCATATGTAATGTCCGACACCACAAATCCCCAGGAGAGTGTAAGTGGGGTAAGCCACTGCGAGATTATTTCCCTCAGTTTCTCTAAGAGGTTGTCAGCGTTGTGCCTCTTATTAAAACCGGTGATACACAACGTTGCCTGCCTTGGAACGAGCAGGCGTTTTGTAGATGCTGCTACTGATGCTGCTGCTGCTGTTGCTGCGGAAGGCGATGCATCTACCCAGTGGGTTGTCACAGTCATATAGTCCTTAGTTTGCCCCGAACCACTTGTCCACATGTCCGTGGTTAAGTGGACAGTGGGTACAACCGCAATTTTTCAGAGCACTGAGGACACTTTTTCGTACTTCTCTGTACATCCCGGGTATCGCCTGCCTAGTGAAGTGGAATCTCAACGGGATTTGGTACCGGGGACACAATACCTCCATCAACCGTCTAAATCCCACTCCACTGATGGCGGACACCGGACGCACGTCTAACACCAACATAGCTGTTACGGCCGCAGTTATCCGCTTTGCCATATGATGACTACTGTCGTACTTCGTGCTCATGGCAAACGACTGTTGTACGGTCAACTGTTTAGTGAAAGACGTAGCGTTCTTACGACTTCCCCTCTGGGAAGATGATCGACTACCAGCAGCATTAGCAGCAGCGGCAGTAGTAGGCGTAGCGCTGCAGGAACCTCCGGAAGAATCCCGGATTGAAGAGGACTCAGTCATGCCGGTGACATGGCCTGCAGGACTATCTACAATCGAGATTGAGGAGGAAATTGACGAGGAGGGTGTTGCTGGTGTGGATAGACAGGACCAAGGGATTTAGGTGTCCCTGGACTGCTGACGGTCCTAGCCACAGTTCCTGAACTAAACACTGAATTATGAAGGTTATTCAGGTGACGTATAAGGGAGGATGTCCCTAGGTGGCCAAGATCCTTACCCCTGCTTATTTGAGCTTTACATAAGGTACATATGGCCATACATTTGTTGTCCGGATTGGGATAGAAATAATTCCAGACCGAAGAGGTAGATTTCTTGGTATTCTGGCCAGGCATGATGATGGGCTTTTTCTTCCAATGGACAACAACTGTTTCCCCCCCTGGTGCCTCATTTAAGATAACCACATCAGCATCCTCCTCGTCAAGTTCCTCCTCAGCGCCAGCTACATCAATATCCTCCTCCCGGTGTACAACATTCACACCTTCATTAGCCAAATCTGTAACTGGACTGTGGGTGATCCTTCCAGCATATGCAGAGGGCGTGCTGCAAATGGTGGAATGAGCCACCTCTTCCCGTACAGTGATGGGAAGGTCAGGCTTCGCAACCACCAACACCCTTGGACTCGCCTTGGGGATTTGTGATGCCATCTCTTTAGAAGGCAGAGTTGTTTGCTGTGTTGTTGATGACAGCTTAACTCTCTTAAATTTTTTAGAGGGGTGGGGAGGAGGAGGGCTTAGATCCTTGGGTGAAGCTGAACCACTAGTCATGAACACGGGCCAGGGCCTAAGCCGTTCCTTGCCACTCCATGTCGTAAATGGCATTTTGGCAAGTTTACGTTTCTCCTCAGATGATTTTAATTTCCTTTTTTTTGCTAATTTTAGTGAACTTTGGCTTTTTGAATTTTACATGCCCTCTACTAGGAGATTGGGCATCGGCCTTGGCAGACGACGTTGATGGCATTTCATCGTCTATGTCATGACTAGTGGCAGCAGCTTCAGCATTAGGAGGAAGTGGTTCTTGATCTTTCCCTACTTTATCCTCCAAATTTTTGTACTCCATTATATGCAGCACAAGAGAGCGTACCCCTAAACCACACACACCCGGCAAAGGCTTTACAAATTATATGCGGCACAGGACAGTACCACTGGACTGGGGTTATACAGCAGTACAAATTCCTTTATACTGCAGGAACAGTGAACGTAGTTTAATATCGAAGTAATAATATTTCTGGACTGCAGGAACAGTGAACGTAGTTTAGTATCCAAGTAAAAATATTTCTTTACTGCAGGAACAGTGAACGTAGTTTAATATCGAAGTACTAATATTTCTGTACTGCAGGAACAGTGATCATAGTTTAATATCCAAGTAATAATATTTCTGCACTGCAGGAACAGTGAACATAGTTTAATATCCAAGTAATAATATTTCTGGACTGCAGGAACAGTGAGCGTAGTTTAATATCCAAGTAATAATATTTCTGGACTGCAGGAACAGTGAACGTAGTTTAATATCCAAGTAATAATATTTCTGTACTGCAGGAACAGTGAACGTAGTTTAATATCGAAGTACTAATATTTCTGTACTGCAGGAACAGTGAACGTAGTTTAATATCGAAGTACTAATATTTCTGGACTGCAGGAACAGTGAACGTAGTTTAATATCCAAGTAATAATATTTCTGGACTGCAGGAACAGTGAACGTAGTTTAATATCCAAGTAATAATATTTCTGTACTGCAGGAACAGTGAACGTAGTTTAATATCCAAGTAATAATATTTCTGGACTGCAGGAACAGTGAACGTAGTTTAATGTCGAAGTACTAATATTTCTGGACTGCAGGAACAGTGAACGTAGTTTAATATCCAAGTAATAATATTTCTGGACTGCAGAAACAGTGAACGTAGTTTAATATCGCAGTACTAATATTTCTGGACTGCAGGAACAGTGAACGTAGTTTAATATCCAAGTAATAATATTTCTGGACTGCAGGAACAGTGAACGTAGTTTAATATCCAAGTAATAATATTTCTGGACTGCAGGAACAGTGAACGTAGTTTAATATCCAAGTAATAATATTTCTGTACTGCAGGAACAGTGAACGTAGTTTAATATCCAAGTAATAATATTTCTGGACTGCAGGAACAGTGAACGTAGTTTAATGTCGAAGTACTAATATTTCTGGACTGCAGGAACAGTGAACGTAGTTTAATATCCAAGTAATAATATTTCTGGACTGCAGAAACAGTGAACGTAGTTTAATATCGCAGTACTAATATTTCTGGACTGCAGGAACAGTGAACGTAGTTTAATATCGCAGTACTAATATTTCTGGACTGCAGGAACAGTGAACGTAGTTTAATATCGCAGTACTAATATTTCTGGACTGCAGGAACAGTGAAGGTAGTTTAATATCGCAGTACTAATATTTCTGGACTGCAGGAACAGTGAACGTAGTTTAATATTGCAGTAGAAATATCTTTTTACTGCAGGAACAGTGAACGTAGTTAGATATTGCAGTAGAAATTGTTTTTGACTTTTTTTATAATTCTTTTATAATTTTTTTATAATTTTTTTTATAACAATGGACTTAGCAATGGACTCAGCAGAACAGAGCACAGGACACAGCACCACTGGACTCAGCAGGACAGAGCACTGGACAAAGCACCACTGGACTCAGCAGGACAGAGCACAGGACACAGCACCACTGGACTCAGCAGGACAGAGCACTGGACACAGCACCACTGGACTCAGCAGGACAGAGCACTGGACAAAGCACCACTGGACTCAGCATGACAGAGCACAGGACAAAGCACCACTGGACTCAGCAGGACAGAGCACAGGACAAAGCACCACTGGACTCAGCAGGACAGATTGACAGGACACAGCACCACTAAAAAACTCAACCTCCCGCTTTCCTGATCAATGCCCGACTGAAGATGGCGGCGGCAAGCGGGGAATTTATACAATCCGAGTCTCGCGAGATCCGACAGCGGGACTTGGAGTCAGAGCCTCACTGTCAGTGTTTCTTCCCGCCGGAAATACCCGAACAGTGCTCGGATCGCCCTCGGATCCGCACTGTTCGGGTGGGCTCGGATTGCGATAATCCGAGCCCGCTCATGTCTGCTTCAAAATAGCACTTGGTTTTAGCCCATTTGCATTCAAGTGCATGCTTGCCTAGTAGTAAATTAGTACATTTTCAGGTCTTAATCTGGTTGATTTCATGTCTTCATCAGAGGATCTATTATACACTATGGGCTAGATTTACTAAGCTGCAGGTGTGAAAAAGTGGGGATGTTGCCTATAGCAACCAATCAGATTCTAGCTTTCATATATTTAGTACTTTCTACAAAATGACAGCTAGAATCTGATTGGTTGCTATAGGCAACAACCCCACTTTTTCAAACCGGCAGCTTAGTAAATCTAGCCCTATGTGTCTGCATTTTGTGAATACACAGTCTTTGCATCCCTTCCACAACTCAGGCTCATGTTGTGTTGCTTATTGAATCATGTTCAATCAAGGTGTTTGATTTGTTCTTCTTCCATCCCTTGGATATTCTAACTTAAGGTAGAAGAGGTACCACTCTTCTTATGCAAAACCCAGACCTCTTTGTTCAAATTCAATATCACTTTCCTTTGTTTCAGATTTAGCTTGTTGCCAAGGCTGAACTACTTGTGGAATTTGGTGAAATTTGAGTGATTTGTCAGTCACCACACTTGAGCTTCAGAGGTGATAAACTTTTCTTTTGGAACATGTACCTAGGCCTTGTTTTGGAATATTGCAATATGCCACAGTTCAGGCCTCTTTTTGTTCCACTGTTCATTCGGATTGTTCTCTGTAGCTTTACTGGGTAAATACATTTGGAGAAAACAGGCTATCATAATAACTTCACCTCAATATATATGTTATTGCATCAAAGAGCATACTCCATAGTTGCCAACTCTCCCGGAATGTCCGGGAGACTCCCGCATTTTGAGAGAGTCTCCCGGACTCCCGGGCGAGTGTGGCAAAATCCCGGATCTGCCCACTTCCTAGTGAAGTGGGCAGAATTAGGTCACAAACGCCGCGATTCCTAGTGAATCGCGGCGTTTGGCCCCGCCCCCTCTGTCAAATGACGCATTTTGCGTCATGACGTCATGGGGGCGGGTCCAAAATGACACGGATTTTGGAGGCCCGCCCCCCCATGACGCCCACCTCCCCCGCAGGCTCCCGGATACCAACATTGTAAAGTTGGTAAGTATGGCATACTCTGCTTTCACAAAAAGTATGGTTCTTTCTCCATTCTGTTCAGTGTTGTATGGTATTGTGGCCTGGAGCACAATTCTGTTCTTTTTAAGGATGACTTGTATCTTACCGTTTGTGTATTCAGCCACATTAGTAATTCAGCATTCAGCAATAGTGATAATGTTAGCAAGCTGCTCTTTAGCTAGCATCCATGTTGCTTTGGGGTTCTAGATGTCTGTGGATACAGTTCATATGTCAGTACTCTGTTGCGGTTGACTGTGTCTTTGATCTTAAGTTGGTACAATTCACCCCCCTCTCACTGAACAAATCATCAGTGATTTTTCCTTTTGCAAGAGTTTAATTCCCTTTTATGATGGTGCAGCTAAATGGAAATTCATTTCTTCTCCAATACAATGTAGGCAATCTAATATTTACGTAATCCTACATTTGTTGGCCACTAATCTGCTTAGTATGAGTTTCCTGAATCCCATTTATTGTTGAGATTTGCTCTTTCCGTAGCTCCTCCCAAGTTATTTTGCTTTTTTATATTTGCATTTATCCACAATTTAAACATCATCTATGCCTATCACAATATGATAACATCTGGGATATATGGCTACTGAGTTCACCTACTGTTGAGCAGGTTATAATGATGTTATGAGAGCAAAATTAACAAAAACAAATGATTAATATGATACAAAAGGAAAACAGTGATGATATTACACACAATGATATCTATGACTGTAAATATGAGTAACAGAATGATTTCTCTTTTTTTTCTGTTGATGTTGCTATTGTTTTATTTGAACCACTGTATCATTATTGTGTAAACAAATATGCAAACATCAATGTTAAAAATGTATTAATAAAAAGTGAAACATCATTTTGCTTGGCAGGAGGATTTAAAATTTTTCTGCTGCTGATACTGTTGTTTTGAGAGCAGCAGACTATTTGGCAATAGTAGAATGACGGTTGATTTGTATTATATAGAATTGATTTATATTGGCCACAATTAGAGATACGCAAATAATGTATATTTCAAACCTTTGAAATTGTTTAGATATTGAGCATAAATGTAAGTAAGTTGAAAAGGTCCTGAAGCAGAGTTGAACATACACCAGCTTGCATAGTGTAAATTGCACAAATTCACACTGCATATGCCCACAAAGAGAGCAGATACATATGCACCAATTCAGACTTGTATGCATCTGGCACTGGTAGCTCCTTAAGACTGGAGAGGTGAAATGAGGGAGGGAAGGGGTGTGCAAATGCAGGCCAAATAGTGTACGGGATTGTTCTGCAAGTGCGGCTCATGCAGACCAGCAGAAACACACATCAGGGCTCCCAGCCCAGCCCTTTGAAATTGTGGTGCCGTAGTGAGCCAATCCGGGTTCACCATGTCACCACGCAGCAGCGAGACAACACCAAGTGATGTCGGTGCGCCAGCGGCTATTTAAGCCACTGTGCAACGCCACCTTGCCAGTTCATCGGCGGACAGAGAAGAAAGAGGACATTGTGGGACATTCGTGCCAGAAGAAAGAAGAAGCAGTGGAAGCTAGCGGAGAGCGGCGGCAGGGAGCTCTTGTAAGGGCTGAGAGCTACCCTACCAAAAAGACGTCGGGGAACTGGTCCCAAAGACTCTGTGTACAAGATTATCCACGGCTGAGCATTGAGGACGATGGAGAAGTTAAGAAGAGTGGGGAAGACACCAGAAGATGTCTGATTTCAGGTGGGGCCCCTGTGGGCACCCCTCTAACGGTCCCCCGTCCGTACGCCGTACAATCTTTTCTCCTCAGAGCTCAAGGCCCGAGCCTCGTACCAGGCACAAGGCCCGAACAGCAGGTAGAGTTGCCTGAGCAGGAGCAATTAGGCATTATGCCCCTTTGAGCAATTGGGTACCAGGCAGTGGCCAATGACAGTTCCAGGCAAGTTGCCCCAGCTTAGCATCATGCTGTGCCAGACTGAGGTGAACTCTTCCTAGTTGGGGAAGGAAAGCCTCCCCTGTAAGCCCTGGGATTGTAATTGGGGTGGGTCACCGTTAGGAAGAGGGGAGGGAAACACTAAGAGTTAGCCTGCAATTTTACCTATAGGGCCCAAGAGTCAGGCCCTCATCAAAGGTAGGCTCTTGGTTTTCTCGTTCATGCAGAGTATATTGCCTTTTGGAATTTTGTGGGGAAAGTCAGGGATAGTACACAACACCTAGTACTAGTGATTTCTAAGTGTTGTGGCACTAGGTCACATAGACGGTTGATAGGACCAGGGGCTGCCTGTGGTGTTATAGCTAGTATAGGTGTGGGTGGTACAAGTCACAAGGTAGAGCTGTGGGAGGACTGTGTTCTTGCCACCAGTTTCTAAGAAGCGCTGATACACTGAGTGTGGATGAGTGTCAAGAGAAGACAGTGAGTCCTGGTGAGTATCACCATCCTGTGTGGGTCTTCTTCTTTGCAAGTGCCCTCACCAGTCATGGTGGCGAGTAGGATACTCATGTGGGATCTGTGCTCGTCCCGAGTATCAGCAACCCAATGCCCAAGCCAGAGTAATTTGAGGGAATGGCAAGTGGGGTATAGGGAATTCTCTATAATCCTGTCACATTGAACACCCCTCTCCTTTTACTGGTATCCTTGCTGGCCAGTATTTGTGTTATTCTCCTCCCTGGGCTGTTCGACTGAGAAGTTGTACGCCGGGGGTGACTGGGAAATAGCGTCCGGAGTTTGCCATAGTTGTCTCTCTGTAAGGTACCTGTGGGTGTAGAGAAGGGATTTAAGCTTTGTGTGGCCCAATTGCCAAGGTGGCCATTACACACTGGAGGGAGAATATATAGGGAACCCAAAGGACCCTCCCTGTGGATCTTGGTATGCAGGAGAGTTAACCCTGATGGTGTAAGTGCATGACGTTCACCTAAACAAATGATTTTAAGTGCGTTTGGCTTATGGCCTCTTTTGTCATAAATTGCATAGTGTTAATGTCTGCCATTTCATGCACCCAAACCTCCTTCGTATGTTCATATTACTATTTTAATATCATAATAACCAAACGGTCACAAGTTTAAATTTGGCAAAAAGTCACTGTTTATTAAAAACATAATAAAATAAGTATTTAGGTAAAGACATAAATACTTATTTAGTTGTATGCAAAAATAATACACATTAATCCAAGGGAAAAGAATATTTTTATATATTTTTTTCAATTATATTTCTGTCAAAGAATAATTTACAGCTAACTCACACAGTGCCCCCTTCATCTCCACACACTATGTCCCCTCCATCATCTCCACACACTCTGTGCCCTCCTTCATCCACACACTCTCCGCCCTCCTTCATTCTCACTCTGTGCCCCTCTTCATTCTCACTCTGCCCCTCTTCATTCTTACTCTGCCCTCTTCATTCTCACTCTGCCCCTCTTCATCCACACTCTGCCCCTCTTCATCATTCATTATATTTCTGTCAAAGAATAATTTAAAGCTAACTCACACTGTGCCCCCTTCATCTCCACACTCTCTGTGCCCTCCTTCATCTCCTCACACTCTGTCCCCTCCTTCATCTACACACACTCTGTGCCCTCCTTCATCCACACACTCTGCGCCTTCCTTCATCCACACATTCTGCGCCCTCCTTCATCCACACTCTCTGCGCCCTCCTTTATCCACACACTCTGCGCCCTCCTTCATCCACACACTCTGCGTCCTCCTTCATCCACACACTCTGTGTCCTCCATCATCTCCACACACTCTGCGCCCTCCTTCATCCACACACTCTGCGTCCTCCTTCATCCACACACTCTACCCCTCTTCATTCTCACTCTGCCCCTCTTCATCCACACTCTGCCCCTCTTCATCCACACTCTGACTCTCTACATCCACTCTCCGCCCCTCTTCATCCTCACTCTTCTCCCTCCTTCATCCTCAATCTGCACCCTCTTCATCCTCACTCTGTCCCCTCCTTCATCCTCACTCTGTCCCCTCCTTCATGCACATACTCTGCGCCCTCCTTCATCCACACACTCTGTGCCCTCCTTCATTCTCACTCTGCCCCTCTTCATTCTCACTCTGCCCCTCTTCATCCACACTCTGCCTCTCTTCATCCTTCATTGTATTTCTGTCAAAGAATAATTTACAGCTAACTCCCACTGTGCCCCCTTCACCTCCACACACTCTGTGCCCTCCTTCATCCACACACTCTGTGCCCTCCTTCATCTACACACTCTGCGCCCTCCTTCATCCACATACACTGCGCACTCCTTCATCCACACACTGTGCGCCCTCCTTCATCCACACACACTACGCCCTCCTTCATCCACACACTCTGTGCCCTCCTTCATCTACACACTCTGCGCCCTCCTTCATCCACACACTCTGTGCCCTCCTTCATCCACACACTCTGCCCCTCTTCATTCTCACTCTACCCCTCTTCATTCTCACTCTGCCCCTCTTCATCCACACTCTGCCCCTGTACATCCACTCTCCGCCCCTCTTCATCCTCACTCTTCCCCCTCCTTCATCCTCAATCTGCGCCCTCTTCATCCTCACTCTGTCCCCTCCTTCATCCTCACTCTGTCCCCTCCTTCATCCTCACTCTGTGCCCTCCTTCATCCACATACTCTGCACCCTCCTTCATCCACACACTCTGTGCCCTCCTTCATTCTCACTCTGCCCCTCTTCATTCTCACTCTGCCCCTCTTCATCCACACCCTGCCCCTCTTCATCCTTCATTGTATTTCTGTCAAAGAATAATTTACAGCTAACTCCCACTGTGCCCCCTTCATCTCCACACACTCTGTGCTCTCCTTCACCTCCACACACTCTGCGCCCTCCTTCATCCACACTCTCTGCGCTCTCCTTCATCCACACACTCTGCGCCCTCCTTCATCCACACTCTCTGCGCTCTCCTTCATCCACACACTCTGCGCCCTCCTTCATCCACACATTCTGCGCCCTCCTTCATCCACACTCTCTGCACCCTCCTTCATCCACACACTCTGCGCCCTCCTTCATCCACACACTCTACACCCTCCTTCATCCACACACTCTGTGCCCTCCTTCATCCACACACTGTGCGCCCTCCTTCATCCACACACTCTGCGTCCTCCTTCATCCACACACTCTGCGTCCTCCTTCATCCACACACTCTGTGCCCTCCTTCATCCACACACTGTGCGCCCTCCTTCATCCACACACTCTGCATCCTCCTTCATTCACACACTCTGCCCCTCTTCATTCTCACTCTACCCCTCTTCATTCTCACTCTACCCCTCTTCATCCACACTCTGCCCCTCTACATCCACTCTCCGCCCCTCTTCATGCTCACTCTTCCCCCTCCTTCATCCTCAATCTGCGCCCTCTTCATCCTCACTCTGTCCCCTCCTTCATCCTCACTCTGTCCCCTTCTTCATTCTCACTCTGCCCCTCTTCATTCTCACTCTACCCCTCTTCATTCACTCTCCGCCTGTCTTCATCCTCACTCTGCCCCCTCCTTCATCCTCACTCTGTGCCCTCTTCATCCTCACTCTTTCCCCTCCTTCATTCTTTTGCCCCTCCATTGCTGTTTCCTATTACCTTTTCCCCTCCCCTTTCTTTACTTACCATATTTGACCTTCTTTCTTCTATCTTTTCTTCTGTTTTCTTACCAATCCGGTGGCGCCCCGGACCCAGCATCCTCCTCTCTCCTGTTGCTTCTCACTGAATATGTTGGGCGTGATGATGTCAGTGAGAAGGGAGGAGGATGCTGGGTCTCGGGCGCCGCTATATTGGTAAGTATTTTTATTTTTCATTTCCTGGTCTTGGCAGCACCCCTGTGACAGCGCCGCGGAACCCTTGGGAGCCGCGGTGCATAATTTGGGAACCGTCGTAGTAAGTACTTTATATTATTTGAATGTACATTGCAGTACCTCTGAACCATCAGAGGTGCTGCGATTGTGCCTTGCCTTTCTCTCACTAGCAGGGGTAAATCTGCTGCACCTGCTAATTATCTGCACCTGTTCTTTCCTTATTTATGCCTGCCTCCCTCAGTTTCCCTTTGCTGGTCATTGTTGCTGCTGTTCCTGATATTGTTGTTCTCATTTGTCACTCCTGTTACTTCTCCTGTTTCCTGGGACTACTGCAAGCTGCTAGCCGACATCTTTCCTCTCAGCCTGTTCACCTGCACCAGCCGTATTATTTGTTGTTACCTGTTTTCAGCCTGACCCAGAGATCCATTGTTCAGTGTCTGCAATATTTGGTTTGTACCATTTTCTGCACTATATCTGGATCATATCTGCTCAATAAATATTATTTGCTTTCACCATACTCTGGGCTCTATAGCTGTCAATTCCAGGTCTCAGCATAGAATTGTGACTAAAAGGGGCAGTGATCTGCGTCCAATCAAGATCCCGGGATTAAGAACATCAGTGGCTGAGCATTGAGGATGGCAGCAGAGTGGAAAACAGCAGGGAAAACACCAGAGGATGTCCAGATCCATCACATCTACTGCCCCCACCCGCACCCTTAGTGTTTTTTACCATCTGAGAGCACAAAGCCCGGCCACATTTCGAATACAAGACCCCAGCTGCAGTAGGGCTGACTATGGAGTTAATGCCCCAAGGACCCCCCTTAAGAGCCCCAGGGACTCCCAAAGACCCCCATAGCACCCCAAAAGACCCCAGCTATAGGCCTGAGGCAGCAGGAGCTAGGCTATAGGACTGAGGCAGCAGGAGACAGGCTATAGGCATGAAGCAGCAAGTACTAGACGGAGACCTGAGGTAAAGTTAGAATCAGGCTGGAAGCTGAGGCCTCAAGGTAGAAGCAGAATTAGCCTATGGACCTAGTTAATCCAGGGATTGGGTGATAGCAATTGAGAGGTATCCTGACGATTAAAGACCAGGGGGTAAATTTATCAAGCTGCGGATTTGAAAAAGTGGAGATGTTGCCTTTAGCAACCATTTAGACTCTAGCTGTCATTTATTTAGTACATCCTACAAAATGACAGCTAGAACCTGATTGGTTGCTATAGGCAATATTGCCACTTTTTCAAACCCGCAGCTTAATAAATTCACCTCCTAGACCGATCTACTTCCCTGGAGTGTAATAGTTAATCATTTGTGTGGTGGTTGCTTTACTCTTGTAGGTGTGGTTAACCAACCTCTGGGGCTTCTATAATTGCCTCCCCTTTATGAAGTCCAGTCCCCAGTCTTATTGCCCTGAAGTGTTCACCATATACGGTCAGGGCCGGATTAACCATAGGGCTAACTGGGCTACAGCCCAGGGGCCTATGGCATCCAGGGGGCCCTTGAAAGTGCTCAGCAGCAGTATTGATCGGTCGGGAGCGGTGGCGCCCCCGGAGCGATCAGTGCTGCTGAGCACTTTCACTGCGGTCCTTCTCCGGCGCGCTGTAGTCTCCTTACTGAGGAGATCTCGTGAGTCTCACTCCCACAAGATCTCCTCAGTAAAGAGCGTACAGCGCGCCGGAGAAGGAGGTAAGTGCTGGGGGAGGGGGGGGGGGGGCGAGCAGCTCGGATCACTGGGGGGGCGCGGGCAGCTCGGATCACGGGGGGGCCCTCACAGGGGAATGGAGGCCTCCTTAGCCCAGGGTCCTCCATTCCCTTAATCCGGCCCTGTATACGGTGCGTAGGCGACAGGGCCAGTTGGCACTGCAGCACAACCCATTGATTGAGTTCTTGCAGTTTAGGCTTTAGGTTTCAATTTTGGGGGAACACGGATTTGATCCTGCCAGCATGGCCAGTTTATTTGTTCTGAAGGCTTGCTATATTATTCTAAGAAATGGCCATTATCTCCAGTAATATCAGTTAACAGCAAATCTCCCATCCACACATACCTCTGCATATCTACACATCACACAAACCTCTGTACATCTACACCACACACCTCCACACATCACCTCCACGTACCTCTCCGCTCATCCACACCTCTGCACATCACCCCCACATATTTACACCACACATCTCCGCACATCACCCTCACAGACACCTCCACAAATTTGGTAAAATGTTTGCAAATTAATCTTTTGTGTACTTGACAATTCCTACTGACTAGATTTTTGAATTTCCTTGGCTACTGTTTCTAATGAGCTTTGCTATTCAAAATTTACTTGATTTTCTATCTATTCGTTTGGTCCAACATGATCTTATTCTTAGTTTTTTCCATCATTTTAGCAGACTTTTAACTAGTGATCGTATGAAGCAGAAATTAATCAGAAAATATAACCTCATCCTAGAGACAACGTGGATCTACTGATAGCTACTCTGATGTGGTAGATAATTTGGGGCTCACACTCCAACAATGGGTCCGTGAGCTGTCTATTTAGACTTTGGAGGATTTTGAGGATCTGATAGTTAAAGACCAGTTTATCATTTTTGCCTAGAGGAAGTGCAGCTGTTTGTGTGGGACTTTGTGTCCAAAACTACAAATGGGGTCGCACAGATTGTGGATGCCTATGCTGCCATCAGAGGCTAGGAAGACTGCTTTTGCCAGTTGGAAAAAGTATAAGTCTGTTGGAAACACCTTTTTCATGCCAGCCATTCACTTTCCCTCCCAGCAAATTAGCATTTGATACTCGCAGGTGTTTTGTGTGTAACAAATTGACACATCAGTATCTCTTGCCCTGACAAAACGAAGTATACCCCTTTGTTCGAGCTTCCTGGTCAGTAACCGGCTGTTCTATTTGTAGCTAGGACAGGCAAGAAACCCACTGACAATTTACAGTCAGTTACTGTGGGTAACATTGTCACTCTGGGATTGAGAGACACTGGGGCTAAAATGACACCAGTAGGCCCAGTACTTGTGAATTCTGAGAACATGATTCAATTAAAGACCCTGACTGTCTCAGGGATGGATGGGGTCAGCTAGGATGTTCCCATGGCATAAGTGTATGACTGTCACAACTCTGAATTAATTTATTGGATCCCTTGTCTCTGCCAAGGTAGAGCCCGCCCAGGACTTTGCCGCTCCAGTCCAGCAGATTGCGGTCTTCCAAACGGGTGCTGACAGAGTGGTAGTGGAGCTATAACACAATGGATAATATAATAATACAGAATCCAAACACTAGCTGAGAGTTCTTGAATCAACAATATCACAAATAATAATAGTGCTGAGATATAGTGGCTGAGATATAGTGGCTGAAATATAGCAGTAACTGCAGGACATGGACAGAGCTGGATAACAAAGGATAATTCAAGGTAACGGCAAACACAGGGGTCACAGCAACTGGATCAGGCTGAAGGGATGGAACACCACACGTTACTTTACTTAGGAAACCCTGAATAACTGCAAGGGGTAAATAGAGCAACAGTTCAACGCTAGATATGATTGATATGGGACTAGCTTGCCCAAGTTGGTAACTCACAGCATCGAAGATAAATCACCAATACAGCAATGGTTTAAACGGAGGTAGTAGAAGTTTTAGGACTAGGCTGTTCCACAGATGAACTCAGTGCAAAGAAATAGAATCACTGACACAGCAACAGTTCAGACAACGAAGCCTATAGTATAGAACTAGCTGATCCGAACATAATGATTCATAGCAACTGATGAGTACAGGTACAGCGGTAGTCAGAGCCGGATTTAGACCTCATGGGGCCCTAGGCAAGATATTGGTTTGGGCCCCCCTCCCTCCCTCCCTGAAACAATCCATAGCACTAATTTTTTTTTAGCATAGCATATAGATGCCCCCAGGTCTTAAACTCAGTATAGAGAAAGCTTATAAATATCAGCGCAGCGTGGTATCGTAGGTGATCACAGGAGATAACCGTGGTCAGGAACAAGCCTGGGACAGAGGACAGAAGTAGGCAGCTAGGTAAGATTCATGCAAGGGTCAGGGCAGGCAGAAAGTAAGGATATCTGAGTCATAAACAAAAGGTCAGAGCCACCAGCAATAAAACACAGTCAGGAAACAAGCCAGCCAAAAGGTCGTACACAGAAAATCAATCCAGGAATCAGCACAATACACAGGAGCAAGTCAGCAACCAGGAACTGAACGCTAGAACCGGTAAAAGTTCAGTTGACAGGTATTTAAAGAAAGAGTGGCCAATCAGAGCAGGCGTCAGATTGAGCTGCAGGTGAGAGGAATGTACTTTATCTTTAACTAAACTTAGGTATTAATCATAATTAACATGTCAAGAAACTGCAGTTCATGGTTAGCAAGCCCAGTAATAAAAAAACAGCAGTCTCCTATCACTACCACGTCACAGAACGTCCGCCACTAAAGTTACTGACTGCAGCGCTCTACCTACAGAAACATGAAAAAGTGCTGGAATGCAATAATCATGTTAATATGTCAGTCTTCTGCATGAATCCCATAGTGCAACATTTAAAGCAGTCAGACCTCCTCATAATATAAATCCCACCAGATTCAGGATAGTTGGCAGACTGTGCTGCTCTCTCCTACCTGTTCTCGTCACTTTCACGGCTTGTGGCTGCTGGTGTCTTTAGATCAGCTGCTGCTTCTCTGGATCCTGGAATGTTGGAGGCCCTATTTGGAAAAAAAATGGGTACACGAAATTTAGTAAACTCCAACCAGCACCAGTGTTAAGAGGTCAGGGTCACGAGATACACAAGCAAAGTCCAAATCCAATCCAAGGGTCATACACGGGTAAACAACAGCAAGTCCAATAGACAGGAACAAGGCAGAGAGCAGGTACAGCAGACTGCATACAGAGACTATAACCGGCAATGAGGCAGCAGACCTCATTGCCTTAAATACAACCTACAACCAATCAGAACCTGCCCCTAGACATAGCCACACTTGCAGGCTAATTGCCAGCACCAAGCAAGACCAATCAGGGCTTAGCCCTGAAATCCACACTTGCAGGCTAATGCTTGCTAATTCAGCCACAGGCTGAATCTGACTGATTGTCCCTAGGGCGCATGCGCGCCTGACTGCCGGGACGCGGCGCTGAGGAGGCGTCCGACCGTTGCCTTGGCAACAGTCGGGAGTTGGAGGGAAGTGACGTCCCGTCCGTCATGGTGACGGACGGGACGTTGGGACCGACAGGAAGCGAGCCGCGGCGGCTGTGAGTACCGCCGCGGCTCGTGACATTGGGTACTTTCTTCTCCAGACCAGTAAGGCTGACACAGCTGAGCATTGCTTTGCTGCCCCAGCAATATTTTATTGATAAATTGCAGCAGTAATTGATTTTTTCTTTGTTGTTACGGCTAACGGCTGAATGTTACGGCTAACGGCTGATTATCATAAGATTGCAGAACAGGGTGTAGAGGTCTTCACCTATAGCAGCCATGTTTCCCGTAGAGCTTGTAGCCCTCACAGGTACTCAGATGCCCCCAGGTCTTAAACTCAGTATAGAGAAAGCTTATAAATATCAGCGCAGCGTGGTATCGTAGGTGATCACAGGAGATAACCGTGGTCAGGAACAAGCCTGGGACAGAGGACAGAAGTAGGCAGCTAGGTAAGATTCATGCAAGGGTCAGGGCAGGCAGAAAGTAAGGATATCTGAGTCATAAACAAAAGGTCAGAGCCACCAGCAATAAAACACAGTCAGGAAACAAGCCAGCCAAAAGGTCGTACACAGAAAATCAATCCAGGAATCAGCACAATACACAGGAGCAAGTCAGCAACCAGGAACTGAACGCTAGAACCGGTAAAAGTTCAGTTGACAGGTATTTAAAGAAAGAGTGGCCAATCAGAGCAGGCGTCAGATTGAGCTGCAGGTGAGAGGAGTTCAAGTGATCACACCAAGGCTGAAAGCAACACTGCAGCAGACAGAATGAAAACAGCAATTACCTGCTGTTCCTAACATTACCACCCCCTTGACGAGAGGTTAAGGAACGCCTTAATCTAGGCTTATCAGGAAACTCAAGTAGTTGAGTTGGCATTGTACCCATTTGGAATCAAGAATTTTCTTGATCATATATTCCGTGTGCCCATCCACTATCACTGGAGCAGGATTACTTATCTGTTTCTTGAGAAACCTCTGGGATTACGGGAATGTACGGAGGTATCCTCAATGTGTTTTGCAGTTCCAACACTAAAGCAACCAGATTAATTTTCTTGATTTTAAATGGACAAATGTATCTAGGTCCGAACTTAAAAGAAGGCTGACAGAGCTTGATGTTCTTAGTGGAGGGCCCTACCCTGTCCCCTTCCTTGAATTTACAATTTTTCAACTTGCTTCAATGAGAAGTTTATTGTTTTCCATATTCTATTTGTAGAGGAAGCAATGTGTCCGATCTCAGGGTGGGTGGATGGGATAAAATCAGAAAATGAAACAGACTTGGGATGTCTTCCATAAATGCAGAAAAATTGGGCATAAACAGAATAAGAATATGGTGACTTATTGTATGCAAATTCCGCCCATGGCAGGTATTCTAGCAGGTTGTCATGTAATTCAGAGATGTAGCATCTTAAATATTGTTCCAAACACTGGAACAAGTCTGTCTGTCCATTAGTTTGCGGGTGATAGGCTGATGAAAAACGCAGTTGAATGTCTAGCAAGGTAAAAAATGATTTCCAAAACTAGGCCACAAATTGAGTTCCTCTGTCTGAGACAATATTAGTGGGTATACCATGTAATCTGAATACATTTTGAATGAACAGAGGAGCCAAAGACTTAGCAGAAGGTAGCTTCGGTAACGGAATAAAGTGAGCCATCTTACTAAAGATATCGACTATAACCCAAATACAATTACACCCTTTAGACAAAGGCAAATCCATCATAAATCCATGGAAATGTGGGTCCATGGAACACTGGGCACGGGTAAAGGGATCATCTGTCCCATGGGTAAATCTCTGGTTGTTTTCACCCTGTAACAAATTTGCCAGGACTGGACAAAGTCTCTTACATCTTTCTTCACAGAAGGCCACCAAACAAAACGAGAGAGAAATGTAATAGACTTAGTGATACCTGGATGCCCAGATATTTTGTTGTCATGGACCTCAGACAACATGGACTGTCTCAGAGCAACTGGCACAAACAACAAATTGTGAGGCATGGAGGCTGGTGCATGATCCTGAACTGCCTGAAATTAGCTTGTCAAATCCTGAGTCAGCCCAGAGACAATGGTTTGGGAAGGTATGATAGAAGTGTTATAAAGGGTTTCCTCATGTTTCTGTAGGAAACTTCTGGAAAAGGCATCCGTCTTCAAATTCTTAGAACCAGGGCGATTTGTGATCACAAAACTAAATTGAGAGAAGAAAAGAGCCCAGAGTGCCTGTCTGGGATTCAACCTCTTGGCAGTCTCAATGTATTGGCGATTTTTGTGATCTGTGTACTCTGTGATGGTATGTTTTGCGTCCTCCAACCAGTGTCACCACTCTTTGAATGCTCATTTAATAGCCAGCAACTCACGATTTCCCACATCCTAATTATTTTTTGCCGCTGAGAATTTCTTAGAGAATAATGCACAGGAGTGTAACTTCCCATAAGAACTGGACATATATGACAGAACTGCCACTACACCAACATCAGAATCATCCACTTCAACTATGAAAGGTAGCTCTGCATCTGGTTGTTTACGGATAGGAGCAGAAACAATGGCCTTTTTGAAAGTCTGAAGTGTTTTAATAGCTTCTGGTGCCCATACCGCTGGATCAGCTCCTTTCTTAGTCAGTTGATTGATAGGTGCCACAATTACTGAAAAATTGCGAATGAATCTCCTCTAATAATTGGCAAACCTGAGAAACCTTTAGATGGCTTTTAGGCTACTAGGAAGGCTCCAATCAACGATGGCTTGGACTTTGGCTGGATTCATAGTAAATCCGTTGGCAGAAATGAAATACCCCAAGAATGTCACAGTGGAGATTTCAAACTCACATTTCTCCAACTTGACAAGTAGATGATTCCCTCTGAGTTTCTATAGTACCAAACGAATTTGTTCATGGTGTTGAGACAAAGATGTGGGGGTAAATGTATCATACTCCGATTTTGTGAACCGGAGTAAAGGGAAACTTGCCTTTACAAGGCAGCGCCGTTTTAAATGTTAGCTGTCAACTCGCCGATTTCTGGCGACTTCACAAAAACCGTATGTATACATTTACCCCGTGGAGTAGATGACGAATTTACTCAGATAATTAAGTAGTACATTATTGATGAAGTCCTGGAACATGGCTGGTGCATTAGCAAGCTCAAACGGCATAACACAATACTCATAATGTCCGGAATGAGTATTAAAAGTGGTCTTCCATTCATCACCCTTCCGAATGCATATCAAATTATATACTCCCCATAAATTTATCTTAGAAAATACTGAAGCACCTCTTAATAGAGTAAACAACTGAGAAATCAATGGCAGAGATATTTGTTTTTAATGGTGATCTGATTCAGACCTCTGTAATCAATGCAAGGTCGTAAATCTCCTTCTTTCTTTTTGACAAAGAAAAATCCGGCACCAAGGGGCGAGCTAATGAACCCTTTTTTTAAGTTCTCAGAAATATAGTCCTCCATGGCTTTGGTCTCTTCCATGGAAAGAGAATATAAATGAGTCTTAGGAAATTTACATCCGTACTGAATAGCAATAGTGCAGTCATAAGGGCGATGTGGTGGTAGTGTAGTGTTGTATGACCCTCTAGCCCGCAGCGCCTCTTTGCTGTTCGGTGCATTGGTCTCTGCAGTCTTCTTAGCAAAGGGGTGGTGGCGCTCCTAGCCCTTACAAGGGCTCCTCACTAACGATCTCTTCTTGGGCTTGATCTCCGCGTCTTCTGCCTTCTCATGGCAGGGCAGTTCCTAACCCTTACAAAAGCTCCCTGCCACTTCTGCCACCTCTTTTTCTCTTCTGGACGTCCCTTGACGTCATCTTCACTCGGCACCAATAATTCAAACGACTGGAGGTGAGCCAGGATTGGCTCACCTTTCCGGCCACTGATTGACCAGTAGGGGATTGTGAGCTCTGATTGACTCACTTGCCCTTTGCTGCCAGGACCTGTGGGGAAGAAGAGAATGGACTCCCCTGCGCCGGATCCACGGGCAGGTATGTCCCGACTTCATTTCTTCTCTATTCTTCGCTTCTTCGCCGTCTTGAGGGGCACTTCCTCAGGGCACATTTCCATATTAGCTGTGATCACATTCCTCCTGACAAAGCTAGGATGTTTTTTCACTTTGATTATGACTTTCAGTCACCTAGGGCTAGATTTACTATCAGGCGTGTTTGTAAAGCCGCCGACTTTCGGCGGGTTTGCCGGCGGTTTAGCCATCGCCGGATTTACTAACGCTAAACCCGCCATCCAAACGGCCAGAAATGATGTTTTCAAACCCGCCTCTGTATAAAGCGCCGTGACGGTTTCAACAATGCTCCACATACAAACAGCCGGATTTACTATTAGGGGGTTTATAAAGGCGCCGGAAAACCGCCATTCAAAAGACCAAAATGAAAGCGCTGCTTGTGAGCGGCGAGATTGTTCAAACAGTGTGCTGTTTGAGGTATTTGGTCAATCTGAACAGAAGGGAAAGGGCCATTTCATGTGCAAAGTTTGTCCCTTTGGGATTGTATATGTTAAAAGGCCAGTGTCTTGTAATGGCAGTGTAATTTGGGTTTCTTTTTCTCTTCTGTTTTCCCACGATGCAATTTTTTTACTAAGTTCAACATTTGTTTAATATTGCAACAAATCCCTTAACAGAGTGTAAAAGCAATTTTAACTGTACTCAATAAAGAATGGGTTTCTGGCTGATGACTCCTCTGCTGCATCCTCACACATCTGCACAGCACAAATTCAGGCACAAACCCACTAGTAGAGGTGTGTTATAGCGTACATTTGTACTTTGGTAAACCAGGTTCAGCTTACTAGAATAATCTGGTGGGGTGGTTATGTATGCACCTGAAAAGGGGTCTGATATTATCCTGGCTGGCTGTTTTATACATAATCTAGCATTACATCAATTTACCCCACCGATTAGTGCAGTACACACTGAAGCAGAAGGGGTCTGTGTCACATCTGGTGATGTGCAGAGCACAGAGGGCGGAAGGCAGATTAGAGTCCGTCTCATTACAAACTACTACACAATAGGAAAAACATTTATTTCTCTAAAATGTGTTTGATGTGAGTGCAATGTTTGTGACAGTCAGAGGGCAATGTGTAAATGATTTGAGTGCCTAGTTTTTTAAAACATCACTATACTCTTGTTTAATTAGCAGAAAATAAACACTGACACCATAGAAATTTAACTGCATTTATTGCAGTACAACACAATAAATAATAAAGGATAATGCTTATACAAAGTAAAAAAAGCATGAGGCAATAGTCATGTGTTAGCGCTAGCGACGCCTTTTTGCTTGCATATCGCTATGTTTTGCCCCACTCTGTCCTCTCCCTGGCCCACCCCTGGTGCGAGCACCTCTCCTTGGAGGAGTACTCTGTGCCGATGTGCTTGGCGTACTAGCGGTACTTGTGGTGGCCGAGGAAAAGGGTGCAGGCAAGCGGGCAATGAGTTCTTGCTGCAGTTGGCCTGCCAGCCGGGTCAGGTTCGCATTCCCCTCGCGAACGGAGGAATTTAATGCCTCCACAGCCCCAGTCATTTGGGCCATCTGCAGATTGGATTGCTCCCAGGCATTAGCCAGACGATTGATTGCAGCAGGAATTTGGCTATTTGTGCGGTGTATCCGCCTCAACTGGGCCGCAATTTGGGAAATGTTGTGAGTTTGGCTCTCCATGAAGACTGATTGCTGCTGCTGGAAAGCACCAATAGACTGCGCCATTTCACGGGCTGGGTCCATACTCTGAGGTGCCGGCTGCTGGTGTGCTGGGGCTTCAGCAGGGCCAGGTGCAACATCCTGGAAACCAGACACAGGGGCATCCACTGTTTCCAGGGTGATTATGGTTTGCTCATCTGGCTCAGGGGACATTTGGAGGGACTCCACCTGAGGTGCCTGGTATGAAGAGGGCCCTGTGTATGAAAATGACGGTAAGTATATAGGATATAATATGTTTGTATATTGCATTCTGAACACTTGATAGGAAAGAATAATCTTTACAAACTACAGATTGTTTCACAATTTTTGCATTAATGATTTATTGTCCTATGCTACCTGCTTAAGGATGCACATATTATCCTTTTAATACCCAGTATCATATGAACTATGTATGGTTGAGGGGGCTAAAAAAGCATAGTATTTGTAACCTACAAATATTGTGATTTATTACGCAATATCTGGCTAGACCGTGCCTTGGGGTACACAAATCCTATTTCAGTCCTCCCTCTGTGTAGTACATGCTGGGTATTTTGACTTAACTGCGTGTGTAAAAAAGTGAAGACGTTGCCTATAGCAACCAATCAGATTTGAGCTCTCTTTTTGTAGAATGCAATAAATAAAGTAAAGGTATATTCAGATTGGTTGCTCTAGCCAACATCTCAGTTTAGTAAATGTAGCCCTAAGGTCGCATAGCACACCATATTTTAATAAAAAAAAATTTGCCAGCAACATTTCCACAGAAAAACAATTAACTCCATTATTTAGCACAAAAACATAAATCACACACCTGCTTGCTCTTCTGTGGCCGAATCACTGACTGAAGGTGGAGGTGTAGCTGTAGGAATGGGACTCAACTGTGGTCCAGGTGAATCTGGATGTATTAGAAAAAGCATACAATGTATTTGCAGCAAAAAGCCTTTTACAAATAATAAATCTTTGGAAGACATGTGTTTGCACATTAAAAAACAGTTATAAACAAAATTATTGCCCTTTACATACTGATTGAGTAAAAAAGACACTTTTGCAATAAAAAAACATTTTCAATATTGTTAGCTTAAAAAGGACAAATCACTCACCAACTCCTTGGGCAAACGAGGGCGAATCTGTGTCTTGCACATTAATTCCCTCCACTATTTCACGGGGCATTATCTGCCGCAGCTCCTCCTCATAGCTGGTATATTCAACGCGAAGAGGGGGGCCACCACCCGTGCGTCTTGTGGACCTCCTTTCCTGGGCCATTTTTTCCTTCAACCTCCTCTTAATGTCCGAAAATCTCTTGCGGCAGTGCGCCACTGTCCTCTTTAGTGGGCCCACCGCGTTAACAGCGTCGCACACTCTCCCCCACAATTGGTGGCGCCGCCTTAGCGGAGTCCGGGCTGCCAGGTTCCCCAAGATCACCTCGTAGCAGGGAATGATATTGTGCACCAACACACAATTCTCATCATGTGAGAAGCGCACATTCCTCCCTGTCTTGGTCTTCCTGCTCTGTCCTGTCTCCTCAACCTCTCCCTCTCCCTCCTCTGACCCCTCAACCTCCATCTCCCTCTCCTCAGCCTCTGCTCCCCTCCTATCTCTGGACATTTTTACCCAGAAGACAGAAAAACACAAAACACTGAAGGACTTACAAACACAAAGAACAAACTACACTACCTACAGACACACTCTCCACACAGTCACACACAAGTAACACAGACAGAGGACAAGTCAAATACAAAAAATACAAGACAGAAAATAAATGAGAAAATAAATGTACAAAACAGGAAAAAACCACAGGACTACTCACACTTCAATCAGATATCGCTCCACCAATCCACCAAACACCAACTCTCAGCAAACCACTATCCTCCAAACTCCTCTCACAAAACTCCTCTAAACCCTATCAGAGAAAAAAGTGTCAGGCCAGTGGTTTATATAGGGCTTGTGATGTCAAATCTCCTGAGTTTGAAAATAGCCAATAGTAACAGGCCAGGAGACAGGTGTAATTTTCAAAAAAACCGCCTTTACACAAAAGCGCCGTCATTTAAAGCAAAAGCGCCATGTTCTATTCAAAGCCGCCGGCGGCTTTGAGCATTACATCCTGCCGTTACATCGCCGGCGGCTTCAAATTGAAGCTGAAATGCGCCCATTAGTAAATCCGGCTGTTTGCAATGCAAACACGCCGGAAAACCGCCGCGATGCATGGCGGTTTGAAGCCGCCATGCATCACGCCTGATAGTAAATCTAGCCCCTAGAGTTTAAACTCCCGCTAAGTTATACTTAATTATTCACTGCACCCCAGCTGGCCGTTGGTTCTGGTAAAAAAAAAAAAGGGGGGGGGCACCCTGGAAGCCATACTATAAAGTCGTGCTCATGAACTGTTCCCTGCATCTAACGGAGATTGCAAGCTTTTTAGGGGACCTTCCCCTACCACAAACCATTTTGTGGAGCAGTGCTTGGTCAACCTCGAGAGGCACTTTAGATGTTTTTCCCTGATTATGGGGCCT
Organism: Mixophyes fleayi; assembly: GCF_038048845.1. Lineage (NCBI taxonomy): Eukaryota > Metazoa > Chordata > Amphibia > Anura > Limnodynastidae > Mixophyes > Mixophyes fleayi. The sequence continues at coordinate 100,895,508 of NC_134409.1, forward strand.
CCCTTTCCGGCACTTGACTTGCGTCCTACTCACCTTGCTACTATCACTCCACTCCATGGCAACCATGTCTAGCGCTATGGCATGCATCAATCCTTCTGCCCTGTGATTGATCCCCGGAGTCCTGGGACTAACCTGCCTGCTACATTACCGCCAATTACTCTTCTCACGGGGACAAGCCTTGCCCTATGGTAACTGCCTCACCTCCTGGAATCCGACTGCAGTGGAACCGCTCAATTAAGTGGGGTGAGTGTTACTTGTTTCTACTACCGCCTGCTATCTTGCTCCGATGTTCTAACCCAGGCTATTAAACTGCTCCTGGCCTTTCAAACTACAGGGAGCCACACTCTACAGCACTGCAAGTTAATATAATAGTTTGATGGGTAAAACACCTTCATACACCAAACCCTGGAACAGAGACTTTACATCTCTCTTCTCCTCTCGGTGAGTGTTTCACATACCATTGTTGTTTATCACTGCAGCAATCTCTCCATAGCCTATACTATATCTGCCAGTATTCACCATTAAGCAGCAGGCTTGTATATAGAGCCATTTCCTGGAATTTTATCAGCGGCAGGTTGGGCTGGGAGCCAGGGGGGCATCTGCCCACCGGGCCAGTCACATTGTGGGCTACCTTGGGCTGGGTCACTGGGCAACCTGCATTTTTTTCCCTTTGAAATATTGCTAATTGGCTGCTGAGTCGAGTCTTTCCCTGGGGCTAAAATTTGCCTGCCCTCCCCTGAATTCTACCTACTTCTTCATTTACTCTCCCTTGGGATTATTTCACACCCACTATTTCTTGTATTGGAAACAGCTGCTTATTACCTATACCCATTTATAATGTCATTACGGTACAACTTGGCAGTCATCCCTGCATTTGCTTTGAGATATATATTACAGCATACACTCTCCATTTCATAGCATTTACTGCCGTTGTATTGGACTATTTCAGTAACACCACTACCACCTACAGGTTTACCAGCTTACTACACCTATTGCCTCACTTATTTATTTCAACTAGAGATGTTCACTGACCCCCGTGTTCTGGTTTTGGTTTTGGATCTGGATTAACTTTGTGTTTTGGAACCTTATTTTTTTCTAAAGTCCCCATATTTTTGCTAAAATCAGATAGTTTTGCTTTTTTTCCCCCTACATTATTATTAACCTCAATTACACTAATTTTAAGTCATTTGCAGTCAATTTGGACCGTCTCACAGGTCACAATATTATTTTCATACACTTTCAAACAATGACTGCAGCAACCCGGCTGGATGCTAAGCGACAGAGCAATGACTCAAACACACGGCAGTTCCTAGCACATCTAGGAAACATTTCCACACAGTAAAGAAGTCAGTAAAGAAAAGTGGTCCAAGATGGAATTGTCCTTGGATCATGAAATCAGTTATGGTTCATTTGATCGCCCCACCCGTTTCTTGGATAAATGTGGTAATTCTATAGCTAATACATGGCGACGAGCGCTGACCCCCCCTACCCGCCAGGATGCATGCTTTTATCAGACCCATACCAATCCAGGGTGCCAGACAATTCACTAAAAAGAGCCATTGTAATTCACAGCAAAAAACAAAGTCCATCACTGAGCATCGAATCAGCCCTAATTCACAAACAAATATAATATAGTTAGGTACCTTTGATGTAAAGTGCAGATTACGTATCTTTCTCCGAAATGGAGACATGCAATTGGCCTGACCTCTAGTGGCACATGTCCAAAAGGTAATTCTAGCGCTGCTGACCTCTACAATTGTTTCAGGGAATGTCCTCACATCCGACTTTTTTGGGATGTCCTGACTAGACATAGTGCTACTACTTCTGGGGGGCAGTAGGGAGCAAAGCTATCTTGCAGCAGTGGATACCTAACACTCCACCAACATTAGAAATGGCGACCATGAGATTCCTATTTCTTTTCACATGGATTGGCTTGAGACAACATTTAACAAAGAGCTTTCCACACTAGCTTTATTTATTCAATCACTGAAGCTAATGACCAAACAAGCCATCCAGAAGTGCTTTTATCATACTATCCGATATTCCCTTCAACTCTTGGCAGGTTGCGCACCAATTGTTTTCTAGCCTTTCCTCTGCTATGTTTTGTTAACATGTAGTAACTTATCCCTCTACCTCACACATATTACCTTCCTGCTCCATGGGCTGTCCACCGAATTCTCTGGGCTTGGGTGAGTGAATTTTGATTCCATTGTTTACTGCTGTTCTTGTTATAGTTAGTTGATTTTGTTATAGTACTAATTACCATTTATCTTTATATCTTAAGAAGACTATAGTCTTTACTCAGTACCATATTCCAATACAGCTTACCCCATTATATTCTTAGAGTTTATAGTACTATGTATTTGCTAAAATAGCGTTAAATTTAGGATATGTAAAGTTAAGGAATTGTTTTTTTTTAAATGGTTTCTTATGTCATTGCGTTATCTTCCGCTGCCATAGCTAATGTCATACTTACCAACTTTCTGTTGTTCAAATCCGGGAGCCTGCGGAGGAGGTGGGCGTAACGGGGGCGGGGCTCCAAAATGGCGTCGATTCACCGGGAATCGCAGCGTTTGGGACTTAATTCTGCCACTTCACTAGGAAGTGGGCAGAATTATCCAGATGCGGGAGATTGCCACACTCGCCCGGGAGACCGGGAGACTCTCGCAAAATGCGGGAGTCTCCCGGACATTCCGGAAAAGTTGGCAAGTATGGCTCATGTCATCACATGGTGTCTGCTTCCCATTCAGGCAATTGTAGATTTTGTCTCCTATACAGTATATATCCTCTGCACTTGTAACCCTTTTCTGACATGCTTTCTGTACTTGCATACATTCATAATAAAATAAGTTTGGAAAATATAAAATAAAAAAGGGAAGTTATTTCTTACATAAGATACACAAATTGAGGTGCTGAGAAATGTAAAATAATAAGGGTAAAAACATTAATATGTTATACCCAACTAAAGCAATATACCGCTTTAAGATGTTTTGGGATTGCTGGCAGTCATGTTTGTGGCATTTTACAGTTCCCAGCATGCTTCAGGACTTTGGAGGGAAAGAGAAGAACTACAAGATATAGGAGTTTGTTTTCTGCTCTGGGAAAGCAGAGTGAGAGACAGAGAGAAAATGGAGAAGATAAGATAAGATAAGAGAAACTACAGCTCAGAGCTAAGATTTATGACAGGATAAACTAGAGAGAGAAACAGCAGACTGATAAACAGAGACTGTGGATCTAGGAACTGTATGCAAATGAAAGGACTCTCAGTGTAAAGACAACTTGAGTTATCACCTCCAAAATTCCACACTGCACACTCAATGCTTTAAAATAATCTAAAGACAAAAAGTATTAACCCTCGATTAACCAGCTCAGGACTTGGTTCACTTGTCCACCTGATTGACTGCACATTAATCTTTCTGTAACACAAGCAACTTTGTTAGAAAAAGGCTGCATCATTTATACAGATCATCCTTTATTTGCACCATTCTCCAGAAGGGGCCTCCAACGTTTCAATGCTGAATAGTACTATTAAAATTGCTTAGTAAAGTAAGGCCTTTATCTGATAGACAGAGTTTAATATAAATCTCTTCTGCATGGTTGATGTTATTGGGAATGCCTATTGTACCTGATGTACTCTTTATAATTGCATGTGATTTAGTACTGTGTATTGTATATTTGAATGCCATTTAAACCAAGGGCTACATTTATTGCCAATCCTATAGTCGGGTCAAGTCTTGGAGTCCACAGGCTTTTAAATAAAATTGTATTTGTTAAGCCCTATAGTGATGCTCAGTTAGTTGTCCCTTTGTCTGTGTACTTCTTGGAAAACTCTTGCCTATCTACTGTGGCAATGAGTCTGACCAAAGTCAACACAGACAATGAGAGTCCTTAGATCCATGCTACCAAAAGGTACCAACCACCTTATCTTAAACACTTATTCCCATACGCTCACCCCTTGGCCATCACAAATATAAATTAAAGGAAAAGGCTGCTGTCTAGGATGGGATGGGTACAAAATCCCGAAACTTATCCTGTTGACATAAAAATGCTGACAGGGAAAATGCCGACATTTCCATTTGACCTACACTGAAAAAATGGCGACAGTGTGATTGCTGACAGTGACAAAAGGCGAGAATGACAATGCCGACTTTAAATGAGCAATGCCTGTGGGCCCAGTGGCAGTACAGCCTCCTGACCCTGGGGCACAAAACAGTGTTAAAAAACTAAATTATAACAGTAATAAAAGTTAAAATTACCCCACCTCCCTCCCAAAACACCCAAAATATTTGTGCTGCCAGTGGGAAATCTTCTAGGTTTATACCTTGCGCCTTTCATATTTTCATTATGCGGCGGGTGCTTCTGCATACAGAAGCAAATTTTGTGTCATCTTTATGGCTTGTTTTTGTAGTTTCAAGCTGCAAAATAAGTTTTTTTTACAAAACATTTGGAATATTGTTATTGTTTTATTTTTATGGACAGCTACAGCACCTTTGGAATTTTGTTATAGCTTTTTTTTATGGATTTGGATCCATTAAAACTTATAAGATTTGGATTGTTTACAGTTGAAGAACACAGGTGTTGGTAAGCATTATTGGGGTTTTTATTTGTAAATAAATTTTATGGTGCCAACGAGGAGTGTGATTTATTTAAATTTTGGGTTGGTGCACTAAAGTCCGAAGCGGGCAATGGGTGCAAGTGAATGCTGCCACTTGTGGTTCCCCAACTGCCAGCATGTCCTGGCAGCCATGGGTGTACTGGTGCTTGTAGTATTACAAGCACCAACATGTCCAGACTGTTAATGGCAGCATGGACTTTATGGGACCTGTAGTGCACGAACTCAAAATAGTGTCTTTCTAACATTTAACACTTTTATTACCCCACTTCCACTGCCCTGGAGACGGGGCATGCATTTTGTTGCGGACTTCATCTCTCATGGTAATCCAGCCCTGTGCTGACCAGCCTGGGGTTTAGTGTCATTATGGCAGAGGGACCCCACGCTGTGGGTTCCCCTGCAATAGTGCCACCAGCCCTGGTACTGGTCTTACTAGTACCAGCCCAGTGCTGTTTGTAGTAAAATCTGGGAGACCCCATGTTTTTTTTTACCCCTGACCTTGCTAGTACCAGCACTAGAATTGGAAAGAAAAAGGAGAAATGTGTATCTAGGGCACTCACAGTCTAAACGTTAATACTCATAAACTTTATTGATATGCACTAAAATGTTAAAATTCTAATGACAATTATATACTCATAAAATAATCTGTGTTTACATATGATTAGCAAAATATTAAAAGAATGGAAATGGTAAGTATGTTGATGAAAATATTGACAACTGTTAAAAATGGCAGTTAAACACTACCAATGTGTGTCGCTGTACCAATAAATTTATAATAGAGATAATAAACCTCCTCATATAAACAAATCCTGAAATAAAGCTTTCTGTCTGCTTACTAGTTTCAGAGCAGGCAGTATTGTTGGATGATAATATTGTATGTATAGAGGTAGATTCAATCTATAGAGTGAATGGTAGGTGTCTTAAAGCTTCACAATACAACTGGGAGTTATTCTATATATGATGCTCCCTTCCTAATGAGGGCATATCAGGGCATATAATCTTTGCCCATTATCTTTATATTAGCCACACATAGAGCTGACTCCAATGTTATATTGTATATTGTTAATTATAATTGTAGCGAACAGCCCCTGGTGGTTTCCTCTGAACTAATAGTCTGATAGCTATATAGCTCAACATTCTGAATAGTAAAGCATTTGTTTGATGGTAAGTGGTGTGCTACACCGCCGACGCGCGTTTCGCTAATTATCTTTTTTAAGGCCTTGAAAGTTTGATCCAGAAGGTAGATTTTTGTTCATAAAAGCTACAGTAGAAATTTACCATAATCACTGTTCATGCACCTAATGGCTCCAACCAACCTTTCTTTTCAGAATTGTGTACTCCACGTCAAGAATCGGCTGAGGGCTACATAATAATGGGTGGAGACATCAACACCATCAGTAACTCATTGTTGGACAGGTCAGTTCAGAAAGGTAAGAGATGATGCAGAGCACCATCACCTTTAACCCTACTTCTAAACTCATTACAACTTATTGATCCATGGATATACCAACATCCAACAGATAGACAATACACATTTTATTCTCCTCCACATAGTACCTCAACAAGAATAGACTACTGGCTGATCTCAACCAGTTTTCTTCATAGCATGCTAAAGTCTGGAATAGAAAATATTATAATATCAGATGGCGCCCTGATATGGTTCACTCTTAAATTAGATAATCCTATTTATAGCTCCAATAATTGTCGATTTCCCTAATAGGCTCAACAGAGACCTTCAAGTCACAACTAGAACATCATTTTCTAAATCATATAGATGACAACATTGCGCATATACATGATATAAATTTGTATAACTAACTAAAGCTTACTCTGACTTACTAGCACAAAATAGCGAATCCAACAGAATAAAATATAAAAAAACAAAATCCCTGTATGATACATTGTGCATGGAACAAGTTTAGATGAATTTAGGCCATTAAAAAAACAATTATTCCATTGGTGTAACAAGTTGTGAAAGTTTGTAGCTAGTTTCATTAAGACTCATTCATAGGCCCAAAGTATAATGGGCATTAAATCAAGCACATAGAACATGATTTTAGATCCACAAAATATCTGTTACTTTTCTAGAATATTACAAACAACCCTATGAATCCACAGAAGATAGTGCCCAAAAAGGAGTAAAATGTTGACGACAAACTGATTTCAGAAAACTGACTGAAATGAAAAGAGGACATTAGTGGTCCCAGTACAGAATTAGAAATTAAATAACTCATTATGTCCCTATCTAATGGGAAAACACCAGGAGCAGGTGACCTAAGCACAGAGTATTACGAGATACAGTCTACTCACATTACCCTACATCTATTAACTCTTTAATTCTATATTAAATGGAATCTCAGCTCCAAGAGATTTTAACCTAGCTAGAACAATTGTCCTTCCAAAACCAAACAAAGGCCACAAATTAGTACAATTCTATAGATGTATGCAATTACTCAATCAAGACATTAAGGGCTAGATTTACTATCAGGCGTGTTTGTAAACTCGCCAACTTTCGGCGGGTTTGGCGGCGGTTTAGCCATCGCCGGATTTACTAACGCTAAACCCGCCGTCCAAACGACCAGAAATGATGTTTTCAAACCCGCCTCTGTATAAAGCGCCATGACGGTTTCAACAATGTTCAACATACAAACAGCCGGATTTACTATTAGGGAGTTTATAAAGCCGCCGGAAAACCGCCATGCAAAAGACCAAAATGAAAGCGCTGCTTGTGAGCGGCGAGATTGTTCAAACAGTGTGCTGTTAGAGGTATTTGGTCAATCAGACCAGAAGGGAAAGGGCCATTTCATGTACAAAGTTTATTCCTTTGGGATTGTATATGTTAAAAGGCCAGTGTCTTGTAATTTCAGTGTCATTTTTTTTTTCCTTGTTTTTTCCCACCATGCAATCTATTTACTGATTTCCACATTTGTTGTTTTTTATTTTAAAATTGCAACAAATCCTCAAGAATACTGGTGTTTGTCCAAAATCAGGATGCACAATATGTCATTACATAGTTATCCCTTAATAGAGTGTAAAAGCAATTCTAAATTTACTAAATAAAAAATGGGTTTCTGGCTGATGACTCCTCTGCTGGATCCTCAGACATCTGCACAGCACAAATTCAATGAGGCACATACCCACTAGTAGAGGTGTGTTATAGCGTACCTTTGTGCTCTTGTAAACCAGGTTCAGGTTACTAGAATAATCTGGTTGGGTGGCTATGTATGCACCTGAAAAGGGGTCTGATATTATCCTGGCTGGCTGTTTGATACATAATCTAGCATTACATCAACTTACCCCACCGATTATTGCAGTAGACAGTGAACAAGTAGGGGTCCGTGTCCCATTTGGTGATGTGCAGAGCACACAGGGGTGGAGGCAGAATACAGACCGTCTCATTACAATCAGCTTTACTTTACATGTAAGTGCATACTATGAGAAACATGTATTGATTTAAAATGTGTTGGATGTGAGTGTTTTTTTATTTTTTGCACAAATGTTAACTTTTAAACAGAGGATAGTGTGTATTCCTCATGTAGTAAATGTGAACGTCCCTAGAAAGTTACAGGCACATGTCAATGTGTAAGTGAAATTAGTGCATTTTCCCCCCAACAAGTATACTCTTGTTTAATTTGATGAAAAGAAAGACTAAGAGCATTGAAATTAAACAGCATTTATTACAGTTTAACACAATAAAGGTTAATTTTGAATGCATACACATGCATGAAAAAACATTAGAAGAAAGTAAAAAACAAAACACTAGCGCCGCCTTTTCGCACGCACATCACCACCTCGGAAGCCACTCTCTCCTCTCCCTCGGCCACCCTTGGTGCGAGCACCTCTTCTTGGAGGAGTACTCTGGGCTGATCTGCTAGGCGTACTAGCGGTACTGGTGGTGGCAGAAGAAATAGGTGCCGGCAAGTGGGCAATAAGTTCCTGCTGTAATTGCCCTGCTAGCCGGGTCACATTTGCATTCCCCTCACGAACTGTGGAATGTAAGGCCTCCACAGCCCTAGTCATTTGGGCCATCTGAACATTGGATTGTTCCCATGCATTTGCGAGACGGTTTATTGCAGCAGGGATGTGGCTATTGGTGCGGTGTATCCGCCTCAACTGGGCCGCAATTTGTGACATGTGCCTAGTTTGGCTCTGCATAAAGGTGGTTTGCTGCTGCTGGAAAAGGCCAATAGACAGCGCCATTTCTCTGGCTGGGTCCATAGTTGGAAGTGCAGATTGCTGGTGTGATGGTGGTTCAGCAGGCCCAGGTGAAACATCGTGGAGGCCAGACACAGGGGCATCCACTGTTTCTAGGGTGATGAGTGCCTCCTCCTCTGGCTCAGGTGACATGGCCAAGGACTGTTGCAGAGGTGCCTGATATGATGAAGGCCCTGTGAATGAAAAGTCACTGTAAGTATATATGATCTAATATGTTTGTATATTGCATTCTGAACACTGGATAGGAAAGATTAATCTTTTTTCAAAGCAGATTGCTTCACAATGTTTGCATTCTTGATTTCTTCTCATATACAACCTGCACTTTTTATCTTTGGAATAAACATTCTCAATTGGGCTATGTTTGGGTGATGGGGTTAGAAAAGCAAAATCTTTTTACAAACAAATATGATGATGCAGGCAGGCAAATGCTGTAAGACCGTGCTTTGGGATAAGCTAATACTATTTTCAATCTCCCTCTGTGTAGTATATGATGGGGGAAACTTACAAAACTGCGTGTTTTAAAAAGTAGAGATGTTGGCTATAGAAACCATTCAGATTAACGCTCACATTTTGAAGATTTTGAAAACAAAATGTTACAGCCAAAAATTGGTTGCTATAGGCAACATCTGTAGGTTTGGAAAGACGTCTGATAGTAAATCTAGCCCTATGTTCTCATAGCAAACTATATAAAAGGCAAAACATATAACATGGACAACAACATTTGGAAATAAAAACATCTAACTACATTATTTCTAACACAAACAGTGAACACGCACCTGCTTGCTCTTCTGAGGCAGAATCCCTCAGTGAAGGTGGAGGTGTAGACCTGGGGCTGGGCGTTAACGCTTGTGCATGCGATTCTGGATGTATTAGAAAAAGCATACAATGTATTTGCAGCAAAAAGCAAGTCACAAATATACTGTTTTTTTGACAAATGTGTTGGAAAAAAAAAAAAACCTTAAAAAAGAAAAAAAACACTTTTAAAATAAAAACACATTTTCAATAGTGTTAGCGTAAAAAGGGCAAATAACTCACCGACTACTTGGAATCTGTGTCATGCACATTTATCCCCTCAACAATCTTGGCCGGCATGATCTGGCGCAGCTCCTCCTCGTAACTGGTATATTCCATACGAAGAGGGGGCCACCACCCGTTCTTCTGGTTGACCTCCTTTCCGCGGCCATTTTTTCCTTGAGTCTCCTTTTGATGTCAGAGAATCTTTTACGGCAGTAAGTCACTGACCGCTTTAGTGGCCCCACCGCATTCACTGCATCACACACTCTAGCCCACAATTGGTGGCGCCGCCTTAGCGGAGTCCGGGCTGCCAGATTTCCTAATATTACCTCATAGCAGGGAACTATGTGGTGAACCAGAACACAATTTTCGTCGTGGGAAAAACGCACATTCCTCCCTGTCTTGGTCTTCCTGCCCTGTCCTGTCTCCTCAACCTCTTCCTCTCCCTCCTCTGCCCCCTCAACCTCCATCTCCCTCTCCTCAGCCTCTGCTCCCCTTCTCTCTCTGGACATATTCACAAATAAATGTGAATGACACAAAACACAGAAAGACTTACAAACACAAAGGATAAACTACACTAACTACAGACACACTCTCACAGTCACACACAAGTAACACAGACAAAGGACAAGTCAAATACAAAAAATACAAGACAGAAAATAAATAAACTGTAGACTGCTGATTCCCTCAGCTTAACACCATACATTAATATTGTTAATCTTAGCACTATAAACTTAACTATAATAAAGACACGACAACTTTGTAGTGGCAAATAAAATAATCTTTTTATTTATTTATTTATCTATTTACCTATAAAGGGTGGCGGCGAGAGCGATTCAATCAGCTAACAACTAATATCGAAAACCGAACAGTGTATGGCCCACAGGCACTAACCACTGGTCCCAGGCACCACAGTCCTTTACGATCGGCCGGTGCTAAATCTGGCGTTATCGTGACCACTCCCCTCTGGGCTCCCCAAGACGTACGCGCACCGTGCTGGTCAAGGGGTCCTCGCACAGAGGTACCAAGAGCCAGGGTGCTTCGAAAGGAGCGGTGACGTGCGGCCAATCAGCGGTAGCACCGTATGAATTAGTCGCTGATTGAAAAAGCTCTCCTGCCACGCTGGAGTCCTTTAACGGACCCCCAGCCCGCCACCCATAGACCTCACTAACTGACCTACTCTCCAAAAAAGCTGTTCTATAAAAATCCAATTGCCTTCTTCTGACAGGTGAACCCCATCATTCCTATACAGGTTACTCAAATCAGATCTTATTAGAGGGTGATCTACCACGATCCCTCCCAATTGCAGAATTATTTTCCTTGTTGTTCTATTCAATTCTGCTACCATGTTCTTTATCTTGCGAAGAGCTATCTCCGCTCGCCAGTTAATTTGTGGAATAATATTGGACCAGCAAATTATAACTGAAGGCCAAAGCCTCTTAATACTTCTCAGGTCCTCTCTGATAACAATAATTAAGTCCAACGACTTACCTATGCCCACATCATTACCCCCCAAATGTATCACCAACACATCTGGAGGGCCTGCTTTAGCAATTTCAGCAGACAGAAGTGGCATCAAACCTTGCCATCTCATACCTCTTTTACCGATCCAAGGAATATCAACTGGCCTTACAAAGGCATCTCTGTTGTTGGCAAACTTATATCTGGCCGCCCAGAAAACAAACGAATGCCCAACAATCCATATGGTTATCCTCTGAGCAGAGCAACCTGTAACACAGATAACAGGATCCGTCACCACCAGGTTGTACTCAATTAACCATAACAGCCAATAGACTCGGCACCATCAATTGCACTTTATAGCACCACTTCTTTAAAGCATGGGAAAATTATGTGACTTTTAGTGACTTAACGTGACTTTACGAACTAATTAAGTAAGGGGAAAAAAGTGTTAACCAAGATGAAGGTAAAACCGTAACCCCGGAGGCACACCACTAATCAGGCCTTTTTCGGAGGAAAAAATGGCAAAATCCCTTCATGCCCCTGTATAAAAACAACAGCGAGCAGCGAAGCCCAAGGTTAACACTGGACGGGGAGTATATTGTTGCGTATCCATCACCTGGTCTAATATACCTTTTGTACGCGTCTGACTTCCAGCGCCCTAAAGCTTTAATGGCGCTAACGGAAGAACCACTCTCAGCAGCAACAGTAGCCACACCAATCCTGAAGGAGTGAGTGCCAAATAATGACGGGTCTAGGCCCACGTGCCTCAGTGCACTCTTAAATATGGCCGTGAACTGAAATTTCGACAAAGGGGATCCGTCAGCATGAATCAACCAGGGCTCAGAATTATGTGGTCTAACTCTTTGAAACTCAATGCACAGTACCACGGGACAGATATCACAATCCCCTTGTGCAGAAATGGATATCCATTGACCACGACCCACTTGATCTGTTTTAGATCTGAGGATTTGACAAGACAGCATGATAACATCCAACAACATATGCTTTGCTGACAAGGCATTCCCCAAATTATGCTTAGACTGCGCCACCAACTCACTCACTCTAAACGCACCAAAGAAAGCGAGCGAAAAAGCTGAGAGAAAGAGCAACGACTCATAAGCGCTTTCTGTAATGACCGCCAGCGCAGACATAAGCTTCCTCAAGATGTTCTTGTCCACCGGCCTTCTAATATCCTCCTTACCTGGCTGCATTCGCGACCAACCTTTCAAGGCCTTAGTAACCAAGAACCCTTTAGTAAAATCAGTCCACCCATGGAGTTTGGCCATAAACGAGATTCCTGCCAGCATAGCCGGCATTAAAGTTTTAGAAATGCCCTGCTGATACTTCAACCAAATAAAATCAAGCATGTCAGCGCTCTGACCTGAGTTACACCGACCGCGCGACTGTAAGTACTGTCCCCATTGGCGCCATGCCGCACAATATGCTCTCCTGGTGGAAGGGGCCAAGGAAGCTTCCGCCAGTCTTACAATACCTGCTCGACTACCTGTCAAACAAAAGGGGGACATGGCATACCCGTAACGTCTGCCTGCGGAGCCAATTCCCTAAAACGTGCCCACTGTCCTCTGGATAACGCGTCCGCCACCTCATTCTCCGCACCAGGCACATGTCTTGCTCTGATTGTAATGTCATTCTCAAGGCAGCGCAGCACCAAATGCCTCAACAACTCGATTGCAGGAATGGATGATGCGCTCTGTTTATTAATGCACTGCACTACTCCCAGATTATCGCACCAGAATATCACCTCCTGCCCCCTTAACAGAGACGCCCATAATTCCACCGCTACTACAATAGGGAACAACTCCAGTACCAGTAGGTTGCCTAGCAACCCTTTATCACGCCATGCCTCTGGCCACCGTCCCGCACACCATCTACCTTTAAAGTATGCTCCAAAACCAACCGACCCAGAGGCGTCTGTCACCAACTCCAGGTGCTTATTAGAGACTGGTGCAGCCGGCCAGATACGAATCCCGTTAAATTTCTCCAAGAACCTTAACCACATCCGCAAATCCTCTCTAATTTCCTTAGTTAGTGTAACCCTCGCGTGTGGCCGCAACATTCCCACTATAGCCAGCTGCATCTTTCTACAGAACACTTTTCCCATAGGAATAATTCTGCAGGAAAAATTAAAGAAACCTAACAATGATTGTGCCTGGCGTAAGGAAACAGACCTTGAAGCCAACGTAAGCTCAATTGATCTTACCAGCTTCTCCACCTTCTCTTGGGCCAACCTACAACAACCTTCCCGCGTGTCAATCTCGATTCCCAAGAATGACAAACAAGGTAAGGGACCTTCTGTCTTGTCGAGTGCCACTAGCACTCCCAAGATAGAAAATAAAGCCTTGGCCGCAAACAGCATGTCTGCGCACTCTGACGAGCCCGCCTTTCCAATAAACAAAAAGTCGTCCAAATAGTGAGCTATACCCACGTGACCCGTTCCTGCCTGTATACACCAGTGCAAGAAGGAGCTGAACGCTTCAAAGAATGCGCAGGACACTGCGCAACCCATTGGAAGACATTTGTCTACATAGTACCCATCTGGCAGACGGAAACCCATAAATCTAAAGGACTCTGGATGTAGGGGAAGCAGGCGAAAGGCAGATTCAATATCTAGTTTCGCCAACAAGGCCCCCGACCCAAAGGATATGACTAGATCTAAGGCTTCTTCAAATGACTGATAACTCACTGAGCTATCCTCCGCCTCTATGGCATCGTTAACCGATTGCCCGTGAGGATGGGAAAGGTGCTGTATCAGCCTAAATTTCCCTGTCGCCTTTTTAGGTACCACTCCCACTGGGGAGATGACCAAATCCGCTATGGGAGGAGATGGAAAGGGGCCAGCCATGCGGCCTAAAGCTACTTCTTTCCGCACCTTCTCCTCCAAAATTTCTGGGAACACATAGGCCGAGCGCAAATTCTTTTTGCATTAGCCATAACACTACATACTATGGGAAGGGAAAAACCTATCCTAAAACCTGCACCTAAAAATTCTGCCTGCTTCCTATCCGGAAACAAGCGAAGCCACCTGTCCAGCTGCTCTGTCTGGACCGGCGAACCCGCATTACTGAGCGGGCCCTGACTCTCCCTTGCTCTTTCCTGCTCCTGGCACGCCTTTATTACAATCATGGGCCGGATGTGGTCCTTTGCATTTGGCACAAGCATGCCTGTACCTACATGCATTTCCTCTAGTGCACGTGCCGCTGTTAAAGGCAAAGCCCCTGTTTCTGTTCTGCGTTGGGGGAGAACCACGTCTCCCCTGCATGCAAAACCTCTGCGCCCTAAAATCCTGCCCCTCACTTTCCTTCGGATGCATCATCTCCATCCACGTCTCTACGTCCTTACAATCAAATGGAATGATGCGCTTTCCTTTCACTTTCTCCCGGAAGCTCTCATCATATCTCCGCCAGATGGAGCCTCCATCTCTCCTATAGATCCCCGTAATTAGGTGTAAATATCTCCAGACATCCACCGCCGCCTCATGCCTAGTTTCCAAATATATTGAAGCAAATACACTAAACGCCGTCACCCAATTGGGGAATGATTTATAGGCCTCCTCCCCTATTCCACCTTTCTCCTTAGCCTTCTCTAGCTCTTTCTTCCCCATTTTAGTTATAATGAAGATATCTACGTACGCTCCCTTCTTAATCCTCTCTCTGGAACTCCTCCTGATCCCTGATGTCAGCGCCGTATACGAGCAGCATGCGCTACCTTCTTCTGGCTTTTCGCCCCACTAAAATGCTAATTCAGAATCCTCAACAATTTCTTAGAACTACTTTTCCTGGTCCGATGAGGACCCACTGTATATAGATGACACACTTGTACTACGTGAAACCGTGTGAGACAAAACTTTACGGCACTCCCCATGCGATGCGACCCCCGGACTTGCCGCTTCGTCCCGCCGAGAAGCCCTCTCCGCTGACGTCGCACTCCTTGTGGCTGACAGCCGGCGTCTCCTCGATGTCGCCGGACCTTCCGCTAAGCCACCAGCATCCATTCCACTGCTACTCTGTCTTTCTGGGGAACAAAGAACGTTAGTACCCGTTCCTCTTGCTCTGTTCGCCGCATGCCTGCACTCTGGCACCACTGACCTAGGGGTCCACCTATCCTCCTCTACCTCACCATAGCCTACCACCCGCCCTTGCTGCCGGCTTACATAGCTCGCTTGGGGATGCCTGAGCGGCGGTTCCCCTACCACCAAGGGTCTATCCTGATGATACGACGTTCCTCTGAACTGCTGGCAATCCCTGTCAACCCCTTGATGCCAGCATGGCTGCCCGCTGCCACGGCCCCCCATCCTACTCTGATATTGGCCTCTACAGCCACCTGCCTCCCGATACTGCTCTTCAAAACTATCAGGAGCTAAAAGATATGGTCCGTGCGTACAAGCTTCCTGACCTGGTAAAGAATGGAACGCTGGCCCTCCCCTCCCCATACTCGGCCCCCATGATGGGAGAGGGAGCCAATGCCGCCAAGGCCCACCCGGACCTACCCTTTGCTCATCGTACCCGTAGAACCTGTCCCCAGTCCAACCGAGCCCTGCTTGGGCGTTCATAAAATCACAGAACTGATGCCCCTCATCTCTAAAATGGCGGCCCCCGCCGCCCTCATATTCACTGTCCAGGCTCTCTGCATAGTGCCCCAAATCCCAGTCATACCGATGTCTACTACCCCCTTGATACTCATATCCCCTTCCATGCGTGACCACCGGGGAATGCGAACTTCCCCTGTCCGAAACTCGCTCCCCCCGACTATCACCGGCAACCTGCCATGCTGAAGGACCCCCTTTACCTCCTCCTCTCCCGCTGCCAGACCCCAACCCCCGCCCCAGACCCTTGCCCACTGGGGACCTGGACCTGACGGTGTGCCAGCGTCCTTGCTGTGCCTGACCCCCAGTCGGAGACAGCGTTTCCATCCTGGGTCTCCTAACCTTGCCTCTCCCCCTCGCTCCTTTCGCTACATGCCTCTGCTTAAGGAACCTGCTGGGAGCCCGGCCGCGCATGCGCACAGTACCCGCGGCCGGGAAAGCTGACCTGTCCACTGTCTCCGGGCGTCCCCGGTTAACCTCTTTCTGCTGCCCATCAAACCCCTCTGCCCCCGCTAACACCAGCTCCGGACCAGGACTCCGTTCTCCAGACCTCTCAGGTAAGATGGCGGCCGCCATAACACGAGGACTGACCGAGAGATCACTAAAAAGGGCAGGACATCTTCCCAAATAGTTTGAAAGCAAAGGACCAGAATACGTGCAGCGTTATACAGTACCACAAATCCCTGAAATAAATAGCAACAATATCCCCACTGCTAACACGGAAAGAAAATCAAGCACAATTAAAAGACACCGTTATAGAAATCACAAAAAGCAACTTCAAAAACCAAATAATTTCACTTAGCCAGACAGTGATCCGTTCAGCAGGAAATCCTGATGCCAGAGGAAGTTGCCCTGCCTAGCCAGAGATATATATGAAAACCTCCTTTCACTCCTCCCCCTAACATCCGGGAGCAGCAACTTCCTAAAACATTAACCCCTAATGTCCATGTCCAGCTTCGTGACAAGCATCTCCATTTATTTACATTCAGCTTAAGGGCTTCATTCCTAATGAAAAAATAAATGTACAAAACAGAAAAATACCACAGGACTACTCACACTTCAAGCAGAATTCGCAACACCAAACTCCAACTCAATCCAACTCTCAGCAAACCACAATCCTCCAAACTCCTCTCACAAAACTCCTCAGAACCCTATCAGAGAAAAAAGTGTCAGGCCAGTGGTTTATATAGGGCTTGTGATGTCAAATCTCCTGACTTTGAAAATAGCCAATAGTAACAGGCCAGGAGACAGGTGTAATTTTCAAAAAAACCGCCTTTACACGAAAGCGCCGTCATTTCAAGCAAAAGCGCCATGTTCTATTCAAAGCCGCCGGCGGCTTTGAGCATTACATCCTGCCGTTACATCGCCGGCGGCTTCAAACTGAAGATGAAATGCGCCCATTAGTAAATCTGACTGTTTGCAATGCAAACCCGCCGGAAAACCGTCTCGATGCATGGCGGCTTCAAGCCGCCATGCATCACGCCTGATAGTAAATCTAGCCCTAAGAGTCTTACTAAACTCAAACTCATCAAACTTCAAACAATTTTACCCACTCTGCTCCAACCAGCACAAACAAGATTCACCAAGGACACAATATAAGACACTTGATTGCTCCAATCATCAAAACTCACCAGCATAAATAAATAACATAGTGGTGAGTTTGGATGCAGATAAAGCATTTGACCACATTTCCTGGCTCCAACTAATTAGGATATTCTTGCTCCAGCATTTTGGTGCCACCTTCTTACATGTTTTTAGAACATTATATAATGAACACAAGGCATTCCTAACCAATATGTCATTCTTGACCATTGGACAAAGCTATTTCGTAAGCAGGGCCACTAGGTAGGTATGCCACGCTTTATCATCATGTCTTTAATATAGCGCTGGATCCTCTGTTTAGACACTTGGGGCTAGATTTACTAAGAATCGTGTTTGGTGGCGGTTTGAAACCGCCACTCATCGCCGGCGGTTTAGTGGTTCAAACCGCCACATTTACTATAGGGCGACTTGAGGCTTCAATTTAAAATGACTGGCGATGTGTGGCGGATTGAAAAAGCTAAACCGCCGGCGGTTTTGTCCAAACCGCCGGCGGTTTGGATGAAACCGCCACAAAACCGCCACAAAACCGCCAGCCAAAAGACAGGACAGGACAGTTTTAATACCTGCTTCAGAATGGCTTGATAGCTTAAATATGCTGTTTGAACTATTTTGCCATTCAGAACATTAGAGAAAGTACCATTGACATTTAAATTATGTTGGCAATCATTATTTATTGATTAAGGGGCAAAATGAATAAAATATTATCTTATGAGGGAATAAAAAATTTTCATTATATAAAGGGGATAAAATTATTTAATTATTACATTATTTTGACAATATGTCATGACAAATTGTGCAACATAAATAATTATATCCACCATTAACAATCAGTTATTAATATTATATATTCACATTTTCTACAAAATATAATGCTATAACAGTGTCCCTTTAAAAAAAAAATTATTTCATAAATTATTATTACATTTATTTTGTCCCTTTAGCAATAAATAATGATTTTCCAAATGATTAAAATATCAAAGCTGCTTTCTCTTATGTTCTGATTGACTAAATATCTGAAACAGCACACTGTTTGAACAATCTCGCTGCTCACAAGCAGCGCTTTCATTTTGGTCTATTGAATGGCGGTTTTCCGGCGGCTTTATAAACCCCCTAATAGTAAATCCGGCTGTTTGTATGTTGAACATTGTTGAAACCGTCATGACGCTTTATACAGAGGCGGGTTTGAAAACATCATTTCTGGCCGTTTGGACGGCGGATTTAGCCTTAGTAAATACGGCGATGGCTAAATGGCAGAGATATTTGTTTTTAATGGTGATCTGATTCAGACCTCTGTAATCAATGCAAGGTCGTAAATCTCCTTCTTTCTTTTTGACAAAGAAAAATCCGGCACCAAGGGGCGAGCTAATGAACCCTTTTTTTAAGTTCTCAGAAATATAGTCCTCCATGGCTTTGGTCTCTTCCATGGAAAGAGAATATAAATGAGTCTTAGGAAATTTACATCCGTACTGAATAGCAATAGTGCAGTCATAAGGGCGATGTGGTGGTAGTGTAGTGTTGTATGACCCTCTAGCCCGCAGCGCCTCTTTGCTGTTCGGTGCATTGGTCTCTGCAGTCTTCTTAGCAAAGGGGTGGTGGCGCTCCTAGCCCTTACAAGGGCTCCTCACTAACGATCTCTTCTTGGGCTTGATCTCCGCGTCTTCTGCCTTCTCATGGCAGGGCAGTTCCTAACCCTTACAAAAGCTCCCTGCCACTTCTGCCACCTCTTTTTCTCTTCTGGACGTCCCTTGACGTCATCTTCACTCGGCACCAATAATTCAAACGACTGGAGGTGAGCCAGGATTGGCTCACCTTTCCGGCCACTGATTGACCAGTAGGGGATTGTGAGCTCTGATTGACTCACTTGCCCTTTGCTGCCAGGACCTGTGGGGAAGAAGAGAATGGACTCCCCTGCGCCGGATCCACGGGCAGGTATGTCCCGACTTCATTTCTTCTCTATTCTTCGCTTCTTCGCCGTCTTGAGGGGCACTTCCTCAGGGCACATTTCCATATTAGCTGTGATCACATTCCTCCTGACAAAGCTAGGATGTTTTTTCACTTTGATTATGACTTTCAGTCACCTAGGGCTAGATTTACTATCAGGCGTGTTTGTAAAGCCGCCGACTTTCGGCGGGTTTGCCGGCGGTTTAGCCATCGCCGGATTTACTAACGCTAAACCCGCCATCCAAACGGCCAGAAATGATGTTTTCAAACCCGCCTCTGTATAAACCGCCGTGACGGTTTCAACAATGCTCCACATACAAACAGCCGGATTTACTATTAGGGGGTTTATAAAGGCGCCGGAAAACCGCCATTCAAAAGACCAAAATGAAAGCGCTGCTTGTGAGCGGCGAGATTGTTCAAACAGTGTGCTGTTTGAGGTATTTGGTCAATCTGAACAGAAGGGAAAGGGCCATTTCATGTGCAAAGTTTGTCCCTTTGGGATTGTATATGTTAAAAGGCCAGTGTCTTGTAATGGCAGTGTAATTTGGGTTTCTTTTTCTCTTCTGTTTTCCCACGATGCAATTTTTTTACTAAGTTCAACATTTGTTTAATATTGCAACAAATCCCTTAACAGAGTGTAAAAGCAATTTTAACTGTACTCAATAAAGAATGGGTTTCTGGCTGATGACTCCTCTGCTGCATCCTCACACATCTGCACAGCACAAATTCAGGCACAAACCCACTAGTAGAGGTGTGTTATAGCGTACATTTGTACTTTGGTAAACCAGGTTCAGCTTACTAGAATAATCTGGTGGGGTGGTTATGTATGCACCTGAAAAGGGGTCTGATATTATCCTGGCTGGCTGTTTTATACATAATCTAGCATTACATCAATTTACCCCACCGATTAGTGCAGTACACACTGAAGCAGAAGGGGTCTGTGTCACATCTGGTGATGTGCAGAGCACAGAGGGCGGAAGGCAGATTAGAGTCCGTCTCATTACAAACTACTACACAATAGGAAAAACATTTATTTCTCTAAAATGTGTTTGATGTGAGTGCAATGTTTGTGACAGTCAGAGGGCAATGTGTAAATGATTTGAGTGCCTAGTTTTTTAAAACATCACTATACTCTTGTTTAATTAGCAGAAAATAAACACTGACACCATAGAAATTTAACTGCATTTATTGCAGTACAACACAATAAATAATAAAGGATAATGCTTATACAAAGTAAAAAAAGCATGAGGCAATAGTCATGTGTTAGCGCTAGCGACGCCTTTTTGCTTGCATATCGCTATGTTTTGCCCCACTCTGTCCTCTCCCTGGCCCACCCCTGGTGCGAGCACCTCTCCTTGGAGGAGTACTCTGTGCCGATGTGCTTGGCGTACTAGCGGTACTTGTGGTGGCCGAGGAAAAGGGTGCAGGCAAGCGGGCAATGAGTTCTTGCTGCAGTTGGCCTGCCAGCCGGGTCAGGTTCGCATTCCCCTCGCGAACGGAGGAATTTAATGCCTCCACAGCCCCAGTCATTTGGGCCATCTGCAGATTGGATTGCTCCCAGGCATTAGCCAGACGATTGATTGCAGCAGGAATTTGGCTATTTGTGCGGTGTATCCGCCTCAACTGGGCCGCAATTTGGGAAATGTTGTGAGTTTGGCTCTCCATGAAGACTGATTGCTGCTGCTGGAAAGCACCAATAGACTGCGCCATTTCACGGGCTGGGTCCATACTCTGAGGTGCCGGCTGCTGGTGTGCTGGGGCTTCAGCAGGGCCAGGTGCAACATCCTGGAAACCAGACACAGGGGCATCCACTGTTTCCAGGGTGATTATGGTTTGCTCATCTGGCTCAGGGGACATTTGGAGGGACTCCACCTGAGGTGCCTGGTATGAAGAGGGCCCTGTGTATGAAAATGACGGTAAGTATATAGGATATAATATGTTTGTATATTGCATTCTGAACACTTGATAGGAAAGAATAATCTTTACAAACTACAGATTGTTTCACAATTTTTGCATTAATGATTTATTGTCCTATGCTACCTGCTTAAGGATGCACATATTATCCTTTTAATACCCAGTATCATATGAACTATGTATGGTTGAGGGGGCTAAAAAAGCATAGTATTTGTAACCTACAAATATTGTGATTTATTACGCAATATCTGGCTAGACCGTGCCTTGGGGTACACAAATCCTATTTCAGTCCTCCCTCTGTGTAGTACATGCTGGGTATTTTGAGTTAACTGCGTGTGTAAAAAAGTGAAGACGTTGCCTATAGCAACCAATCAGATTTGAGCTCTCTTTTTGTAGAATGCAATAAATAAAGTAAAGGTATATTCAGATTGGTTGCTCTAGCCAACATCTCAGTTTAGTAAATGTAGCCCTAAGGTCGCATAGCACACCATATTTTAATAAAAAAAAATTTGCCAGCAACATTTCCACAGAAAAACAATTAACTCCATTATTTAGCACAAAAACATAAATCACACACCTGCTTGCTCTTCTGTGGCCGAATCACTGACTGAAGGTGGAGGTGTAGCTGTAGGAATGGGACTCAACTGTGGTCCAGGTGAATCTGGATGTATTAGAAAAAGCATACAATGTATTTGCAGCAAAAAGCCTTTTACAAATAATAAATCTTTGGAAGACATGTGTTTGCACATTAAAAAACAGTTATAAACAAAATTATTGCCCTTTACATACTGATTGAGTAAAAAAGACACTTTTACAATAAAAAAACATTTTCAATATTGTTAGCTTAAAAAGGACAAATCACTCACCAACTCCTTGGGCAAACGAGGGCGAATCTGTGTCTTGCACATTAATTCCCTCCACTATTTCACGGGGCATTATCTGCCGCAGCTCCTCCTCATAGCTGGTATATTCAACGCGAAGAGGGGGGCCACCACCCGTGCGTCTTGTGGACCTCCTTTCCTGGGCCATTTTTTCCTTCAACCTCCTCTTAATGTCCGAAAATCTCTTGCGGCAGTGCGCCACTGTCCTCTTTAGTGGGCCCACCGCGTTAACAGCGTCGCACACTCTCCCCCACAATTGGTGGCGCCGCCTTAGCGGAGTCCGGGCTGCCAGGTTCCCCAAGATCACCTCGTAGCAGGGAATGATATTGTGCACCAACACACAATTCTCATCATGTGAGAAGCGCACATTCCTCCCTGTCTTGGTCTTCCTGCTCTGTCCTGTCTCCTCAACCTCTCCCTCTCCCTCCTCTGACCCCTCAACCTCCATCTCCCTCTCCTCAGCCTCTGCTCCCCTCCTATCTCTGGACATTTTTACCCAGAAGACAGAAAAACACAAAACACTGAAGGACTTACAAACACAAAGAACAAACTACACTACCTACAGACACACTCTCCACACAGTCACACACAAGTAACACAGACAGAGGACAAGTCAAATACAAAAAATACAAGACAGAAAATAAATGAGAAAATAAATGTACAAAACAGGAAAAAACCACAGGACTACTCACACTTCAATCAGATATCGCTCCACCAATCCACCAAACACCAACTCTCAGCAAACCACTATCCTCCAAACTCCTCTCACAAAACTCCTCTAAACCCTATCAGAGAAAAAAGTGTCAGGCCAGTGGTTTATATAGGGCTTGTGATGTCAAATCTCCTGAGTTTGAAAATAGCCAATAGTAACAGGCCAGGAGACAGGTGTAATTTTCAAAAAAACCGCCTTTACACAAAAGCGCCGTCATTTAAAGCAAAAGCGCCATGTTCTATTCAAAGCCGCCGGCGGCTTTGAGCATTACATCCCGCCGTTACATCGCCGGCGGCTTCAAATTGAAGCTGAAATGCGCCCATTAGTAAATCCGGCTGTTTGCAATGCAAACACGCCGGAAAACCGCCGCGATGCATGGCGGTTTGAAGCCGCCATGCATCACGCCTGATAGTAAATCTAGCCCTTAGACTAGCTGAATGACTGGCATGGGATAAAAATAGGCACACATGAGCTTAAATTATCTGCTTTTGCAGATAATATCCTGCTATACTAACAACCCAGGGGAAGCTCTCCTCTCTGTACTACAAAAATCAGACAACAAAACCATAGCATGTTTTCTAGTTAATACTAATGAGATAGAGGCAATGGCCTTCTTTCCAGAAGCAAGAAGAGGTTGGAGGGTTGCTATCAAACTACTGGACTACTAGACCTACTGGAACACTTAAATATCTAGGTTTAAACATGCCAAGTCACAGTTATTTGTGGAAACCTTTCCAAATCTGATTACTAGAACAATATTGTAACTTAATAATTATGATGTTTCGGACCGAGGAGTAAATTTGCCAAATTTTAAAGACTACAATCTAGCTGCAAGCTACAGATAGGACATAGACTGGACAAGAAGCACAGCCACATAAACAACCTATGAATTAAAGCAAGCCTTTATTCCAGATATATACCTCTTACATACCAACCCTGCCTGCTTCCTAATTAACATTAAAGATAGCCAATTAATACACTCCATGTGCAGGGCATGCAAACGGATGTGTTCAAAATTAAGACTCTCTCCACATATTTTCCCTTCTTCCGATTTCAGACGTTTATAAAAGCCAGTCCTCTATAATACCTGAAAACTGGAATACCCAAGAGCTATGCATCCTCCAGCAGTTCTTAGACACCATACACTTAAACAGGGCCGGACTGGGACTAAAAATCAGCCCTGGCATTTAAAGCACACAGGCCCACCTCTGTTGATAAGCTGGAAAAAAAAATGTGTGCCGCAGTGCAGTGGTGGTGCCGCCAAAGGCGTAGCTACATTATGTTGGGGGCGTGGTCAAAATGGTGCGTTGATACATACATTATAATAAAACATTACATTTATCAGACCCTCCCCATCCACATTACGCCACCCCCCCAGATACATTATGACATCCCCAGCCCACTGTACTTATCTATGCTTCTGATGCTGCTGACATTCCTGTAGAGTGAGCAGGGAAGCTCTTAGTCTCATGAGATTAATAAATCTCGTGAGACTTAGAGCTCCTCGGCTTGCTCTGCAGGCTGTGCCCTGTCCGGGACGGAGCACAGATCCTCCTGCTGACCAACTGGATTAAGGCTCGGGGGGCCCGGGCACTTAAGTCAGGGGGGCTGCTATGATGCAATTTGGCTATTAGACAAATTTTTGACAAATACAAAGGCAATACAGTGTGCACTACTGTTAGGTGCACGCAGTTCTGCCTTAACAAGCAGTACAGTGTGAAGCAGGACATATCTCCCAACTGTCCTTGTAGTCAGACCAAATCCTGACTAAGTGGGACAGTCACCCATCAAATTCAGAACAGTTGGCAGACTGTCCTGGTCTCTCCTACCTGTCTTGTCATGGTCACCACTTGTGGCTGCTGGTGTCTTTAGATCAGTTGCTGCTTGTCTGGATCCTGGAATGTTGGATGCCCTATTTGGAGAAAAAAATGAGCAGATGAAATTTAGCCCTGGTGTTAAATCAATATAGCATCCATGTTTTAAAATTAGGCCTCACTGCAGCCACAACATTAAAGTACTAGTATTCACATTTGATAAATACATCTATTTCCCTCCAACTAGCCCTGACATTAAATAGTATTCCCATTTAATAAATAAAACTATTTCCCTCTCTCCAAAGCACCCCAGCATTAAATTAAAAATCCAATCACCCCATCTGAAATTGATAGGCCCCACTATTAAATTGCCCCCATCTTCACCCCACAAATAGAATAGCACCCAATAATTAGCCCCCACCTGCAATTCCCTATTAGATTAACAGCCTACCTCCCACATTATATTAAGAGCTACCCATACACACATTATGGTCATACACCGGCCCACACACACATACTATAGTTATACTGTTACACACATACACACTATAATCATAACCTGTCACACACACACATACTATAGTTATACTGTTCCACACATACACACTATAATCATAAAGGTCATTCTTTGGATATTTTTTTTGGGGGTTATTTTTTGGGTAATTTGTATTCATTGTCATTCAGAGCTTGATTTATATATTTTTTAACTTTGTCGATCCCATTTTTATTGGCGCCTGTCAGTAAATTCTGTGTTATTTTTTGTTACACTATAATCATACCCTGTCACACAAATAGATAGATACCCTGTCACACAAATAAATAGATACCCTGTCACACAAATAAATGGATACCCTGTCACACAAATAGATACCCTGTCACACAAATAAATAGATACCCTGTCACACATATAAATAGATACCCTGTCACACATATAAATAGATACCCTGTCACACATATAAATAGATACCCTGTCACACATATAAATAGATACCCTGTCACACATATAAATAGATACCCTGTCACACATATAAATAGATACCCTGTCACACATATAGATACCCTGTCACACATATAGATCCACAGTCACACATATAGATCCACAGTCACACATATAGCTCCCCTGTCACACATATAGCTCCCCTGTCACACATATAGCTCCCCTGTCACACATATAAATAGCTCCCCTGTCACACATATAAATAGCTCCCCTGTCACACATATAAATAGATCCCCTGTCACACATATAAATAGATACCTTGTCACACATATAAATAGATACCCTGTCACACATATAGCTCCCCTGTCACACATATAGCTCCCCTGTCACACATATAGCTTCCCTGTCACACATATAGCTCCCCTGTCACACATATAGCTCCCCTGTCCACATATAGCTCCCCTGTCCACATATAGCTCCCCTGTCACACATATAGCTCCCCTGTCACACATATAGCTCCCCTGTCACACATATAGCTCCCCTGTCACACATATAGCTCCCCTGTCCACATATAGCTCCCCTGTCACACATATAGCTCCCCTGTCCACATATAGCTCCCCTGTCACACATATAGCTCCCCTGTCCACATATAGCTCCCCTGTCACACATATAGCTCCCCTGTCACACAAACTACCCCCTCCCTCTTACCTTGTGCGCTCCGCAGCGCGCTGTACAGTCTCTCCTAACACATGGGACGGCACCTATCACATGGTGCTCGTCCCATGTGACATCTCCAGAGCCATTCATAGAAGAGAGGGGAGGAGCGACCACACCAGGAAGTAAGTGTAGTGCCGACCCCACTGCTCAGCACACAGACTGTCATGCTGAATTCTGGCATGACAGTCTGTGTGCTGAGCGATGGGGCCGGCCAGCTAGCAACCGACCCATCTGGCCATCGGCCCTTCTGGCATTTGCCAGAAGTGCCAGATGGCCAGTCCGGCCCTGCACTTAAAGCATATTACTGCAATCAAATATCAAATTCCCAGATATAGTAATGTAGGGGTGTCTCAGGTGAAGACCCCCGCCAGCGCTGTGTCCCTGGAGGGACGGAAGATGCTGGAGCCGGTGCCCGTGAAGAGGGCGAAGATGACCGCCAGCGCTGTGCCCCTGGAGGGGCTGAAGAGGTCCCCGATGGTGCCCAGCAGGAAGAAAGAAGAGGAGAAGTACTCACCCATCCAGCGATCCAGCGGTGAGTATCGTGGCTTCTTTCCTGCAGGTCTTGTGCGCGGGGCAAGGATGAGCCAATCAGGGCTCATCTTTCCCCGCTGGCCAATCAGCGGCCGGATGCGCGAGCCAATCGCGGCTCGCGCCTGGCCATTCAAAAGATTGGCGCCGACGCGAGCCAATCAGCGCTCGCGCCGGCTGATGACGTCACGCCGGCGACTATATAAGTCGCCGCGTGGCGCCATTTTGGGAGAAGTCCGTCGGCGGAGAAGAGGAAGGACGTCTCTTCACGACGTCCAGCAACAGGACCAGCGGCAGCGGCGGCAGGGGGCCCTTGTAAGGGCCGTGAGCTACCCTGCCGCCCGAAGACTACAATCAAGCAGTGATCGCCGGCGGGGAGCCCTTGTCAGGGCTGAGAGCGCCCCCGCCCCAGCAGCAACAGGAGATCCAGCGCCGAACCAGAGAAGACGCCCCGCCGGCTGGAGGGTCTGGAAGACCCGGAGAAAGAAGCAGAAGACGGCGTGGCAAGTTGAGTATCCTGCGCAGAGCAGGTAAGTATATTCAACGTTAAATTCGGGTACTAGGCCCGGGGCCACGGTCGGGCACAAGGCCCGTTGGCACAATAAATTAGGGGCAGAAGGCCCAGGGACCTGGGCACTAGGCCCCTACTAATTAGTGGGCCAGTAGGTCATATTACATGATAAAGGGGACAAGCCCCTATTAGTGAGACAGGGGGCGTGAGAGCCCCAGGTACAAGGGCACAAGGCCCTTAGGCAGTTGGTGGCCCTAGGAAGGCCATAGGGGCTGGTAGCCCGTAAGCTATAAAGGGCACAAGGCCCTAGTAGGTAGCTAGGGAGGCCACAGGCCTCAGTAGGCAGGGGCTAGGACCCCTAGGTAGCAGGGCACAAGGCCCTAGTTAGTGGGCTCAGAGCCCTGAGGTAGAGAGGGGGCTGAGGCCCATTAATCAGAGCACCAGGCTCTGAGTGTAGCTGGGCAGAGGCCCATGGTGTGAAGGGCAGAAGGCCCTGGTGGTGATGAGGTAGAGGCGTGGGAGCCTCGTGAGTGTAGGCGCGGTCCTGGGTGAGGTGAGCACACGTAGTTAGGAGGTACAGTAGAGCGGAGGCTCCTGTGGTGCTGTGGCAATCTGCTGGTTGGCTAACAGCGGTGTGCTCTGGTAGGTAGCTTACAAAGTACTGTATATTGTATTCTGTCTGTGAGGCGGGTATTGTTGAATTACAGTATTTTGGGTGTGCTATGTAATTGTGTCCAGGGGCAAGACGTCAGGCCCCCATTAAAGGTAGGCTCTTGTTCCTGTGGTTTCCTGTGCTAACCCGTGCTGTGGGGACAAGTGTAGTTACCAGCATACACACAGTCAGGGGAGAACACACGTAGTTTTCCTGTCCCTTAGGTCCCTGGGTTCACACTGGTACCCAGAGGGGGTGGCTGAGTGAGTTGGTGGCAGTGCAGCACACCTTGAGGCAGTTCCAGGGGCGGCCATGGTTCTGATCAAGGGTCCTCAAGGCCGGTTCCGTGCAGGTGGACCTGTGGTTCCGGACGTAGGGACACGTGTGAGATACCCGAGTACAGGCAGTCGGGCGGTTCAGTTCGATCGGCTGTTCCGTGCAGTAGTCGGCCCGCGGGTTAGTGCGCTGTTCTACTGAGCCTCAGCCGGGCTCAAAGAACCGGTCCTTAGGATCTGCTGGGATTGGATCGCAGCTGGGATATCGGAGGCGGACTGGAGGTGACCATCGTTTACAAGGTAAGGGTTTTTGTGTTGCGTCTGTCCCTGTCTTTCCCCGCAGGGGGCGTTACAGTAATACCATGGTTTTCGTATCTCCAAGTAACTTCCACTTCTCATATAAACTCACTGTTGAAGAATCTTCACCTGTGATATGATTCTCAAGCCATTTCATACTTTGTTCAAAGTATCTCCCCTCCTCCCAGCCACATGGCAACATTAGCTATTTTACATGTGTTTGTAAGACCCCACACCTAACTCAGGTATCAAAGCTGTTATCTGAAACTCAAATCCAGGTGTAATTTACTTGTCTATGCAGACCAAACAGAGACAAGAAAGCTTGTTGGGACACTGGGTAACACATTTGCTTTTCACTGCTGGACATAGGAACTCTTCAGCTATCTAGGCCCTGAAATAGACTACAGAACCAATGGGACACAAGCATATAAGTCATACTTGCCAACTTTGGAGATCTCCCCTCCAGTAGACCTCCAAAGCAACTGCGTCCTGTAGTGTGGCCATGCAAATTGTGTCATCCTGGCCCCGCCCTTCTGTCAAACTATACCAGTTTCAGCCTATAACACTAGGGGGCAGGGCCAGGATGACATGATTAGCCACGCCCCAACCCACTTCACTAAGTGAGCAGGATACGGGAGGTTGCCCGGCTCTCCCGGGGGTCCGGGAGAGCAGGCAACTATGATATAAGTATATTTACAAGTATTTCTTCTTTACTTATAATACTCTTACAGCCAATATAGTTTACTTCTATATGCACTTTATTACCACTTTAATGAGAAATCTACTGCTATACTGAACTATACATTTATATCTGAACTATAATACTGTTATCCTGAACTATATATTGCTAACTACTGCTCTACTGAACTGTGTATCTATATTCAAACTATAATACTGTTATCCTGAAGTATATATCTATTATAAGCTATATTGTTGTACTGAACTAATTGCTATAATACTGCTGTATTGAACTATCCTGAATTATATATACTATACTGCTATACTTCACTGTTACTAATAGATATCTATTATAACTAATTTCTGGAATACAACAGAGGGAAAGTGAATAATGATATATGTAAAGAGAATGTATAGAGTAAGTATAGGATAAAGGAAAACATCACAGTTAGTGTAATAAAGCAGTGGTTATAAATACAGGATTAATTATAATATATGTTCTGAACAAAGGTTTAGCTTTGGTATTATTATTCTGTATTACTTATATAGAAAGATTTTATAACAGATATATGTATAAACTGTCAGTGCAAGTGTTTGTATATGCACATTTGAGCATACCTGTGTTTAACAGTAAAATACCTCAATTTTATAGTTATATACGTGAGGAGTTTTGGTTATTTATAACGGGTATATATATGCTGTGAAATATCGCTGTAATAGAGCAGGTATTCGATGAGTAATTTTGTAAGTGTTATTTAGTGTGGTGAAAGAACTGAATAAAGTGATAATATTTAAGGAAAATTGCATAAAGGTGTGAGTGGATAAGCAACTATAGGTACAGAATGCGAAGATAGTGTGTGCAATTAAGATGTAAACGCAGAATCTTTTTCACTCACATATAATCTAGGTAATTGATTTAGATAATATAAAGGTGTGTATGGCAAAATGGATAGATACATTCCCCACATCTGGACCTCCGTGATATTTTGAAGGCATATGTGAAGATGAATAAAGAGTTGGGGTCTAGGAAATGAACTATAAAATCTGACACAGAGCATAACTTCAACGAAAAGTAAAAATTACTATTGGAAATGCATTGAACACTAAGGGCCTGATTCATCTTCGGGCGTAAGTCCCGTTGCATGCCATATCATGCATGCAATAGCTCTCAGAAACAGACCTTATGCCAGTGGACGCAATTGCATGCAACTCATGTCTGAACGCAAATGACAATTGCTACTGCCTGTGACTTGAAGAGCGGAACGGGACAGGGAAGGGGCGGATGAATGTAGACAATGTACAGCAAGGCTGTACCAATGGCATGCCAATGCAGATGCAGCCAATTCAAGTTCTGGGTTTTTCCTAAGTACGTGTTTTTTAGCTATATCATTTGCACCAACTACAGGGCAGTTTAAAGTGCAGGTGATTAGTGATCATTGTCACTGCATAGTCTTTGTATTAAAAACTCCACATATGCGTGCCTCTAGATATCACAGAACATGTGTATGCAAGGAAGATAAACTAAAAAGAGGGTTGTATGTAACGTATATATTAAAAAACATCCTAATTTATGTATTTAATGTAAAAAATATATAAATATTTAATGCACATATTTTTATTAATGGTTATAGTATTATGATTTGGTAATTACTCTGACAATTGTGTTTTCTGCATGCATTCTGTTGGGAATTTGTTCTATCTGTCTACATATGGCAAGTACTGTTTAGGCAGAGCATACTTATACTGAGGTTCAAATGGAAACGTATCTTGAGATCCACTTGTATTTGAATACAGGTGCACGTA
This sequence comes from Mixophyes fleayi, assembly GCF_038048845.1. Taxonomy (NCBI): domain Eukaryota; kingdom Metazoa; phylum Chordata; class Amphibia; order Anura; family Limnodynastidae; genus Mixophyes; species Mixophyes fleayi. Next base: position 100,926,675 of record NC_134409.1, read on the forward strand.
CGTTCAATCTCCATGCTAGTTTTAACAACTCAATTTGCGTGCAGGTTACATATGAAGATGAAATTAACCTGTTATTGAAGATGAGTGGTTCGGATTACAACGTTAAAAATTCAAGTGATACCGAATGCTTTCCAGCAACTTTCTGTTTGCAAAACTCGCACTACATATATATATATATATATATATATATATATATATATATATATATATATATATATATATATATACACACATATATATATATATATATATATATATATATATATATATATATATACCGTATATACTCGAGTATAAGCCAACCGGAATATAAGCCGAGGCACCTAATTTTACCACAAAAAACTGGGAAAACTTATTGACTCGAGTATAAGCCTAGGGTGAGGCTCCCAAAATGTCTCCAAATGTACTAAAAAATCAGCAACCATATTAGTAAGGTGTATATAGCGTGTATATATAGTGTATATAGCATTCACATGGGATAGCAGATGCCACAATTTGGAAAATATTGGACAGCATATGTTTGTCATTAATAATTACTAGATAAACTGCTCACCTGAGGTACTGTGCCCGTCTCCTACTAGGCTGTCTTTAAAGACAGGGGGACACATCCAGAGCTCCTGGTCAATGAGAAAGAGATGCAAGATGTGTGTACTGTCCTACTCTCCTCTGTGCCTGGTAGGGAGGGAGGGATTTTCTTCAGCCCTTAACTTCCGCAGTGGAATGCATGTGCGTTCCACTAACAGGAAGTTCGGCATTTGGAACGCAAGTTTGTGTTTCACTACAGAAGTTAAGAGCTGAGGGACCGGAGAACAGGGACTCACTCGAATATAAGCTGAGGGAGGCTTTTTCAGCATAAAAAATGTGCTGAAAAAGTCGGCTTATACTCAAGTATATACGGTATATATATATATATATATATATATATATATATATATATATATATATATATATATATATATTAAAAAAAAAGGGAAAAAAGGCAGGGTGCCTCATAGTGTAGTATTATAGAAACCAAAGACCTATAAACATGGTGATAATAATTATGCAGACCAAAAATAACTTGCCAGTAACCGTATCAGATTTTGGTCCTCACACCTGTCTTCTGGATGTCTTCAAGGATCTCAGAATGTGTACCGGGGACAAAAACAATTGAAAAAAATCTAGGAATAGTGAAGTACCTTAGGAAGCCTTATTTTGCACCCAGTGATGTGTCTATATGTAACCAAATAGAAAAAACTTGAATAGATGAGATCTGTATTGACCAACAGTCTGTAGAATCTGAAACCAACATAAGTGACCATCGTGATGCCAATGATCAGCGCTCCTTATTACCCAATGGTATTAAATTTACCAACAATCAAAATAAACACCGCTAATCTGTCACCAGTCCTGATGACTGCTCTCTGGACATGAATTCTAGTTTGTCAATAATCTTAGGTACTTCTCTCTATTTATAAACCATGCTAGCCCGAAACCAGCAATTTTGTTTGCTGTTACAGTTATCTGTAATGGCTGGGACTTTTTGTAAATTTTTTCATAAATTTCGTGAATTGCACAGTATTGTATTGCTGTGGTGTTGGCTGCGCAGGACTGGCTATGGACTGAAGTTTTTATCGTGTTTCTTCATTCAAGCATTTATTTTCAATTGCCAACAAAAATGCACTATCAGTATTTCCATGCTGACATTGGGAGAGCTACCTGGCCTCTTTAGCCAGAAATTAAAAATCATCCCAGGCATTTAAAGCATATTGGTCCACCTCTGCTGATGAGTAGGAAATAAACCATGTGCCGCCGCGCAGCTTTGGCGCCATCAAGGGCATAGCCACATTGCATTGGGGGCGTGGACAACATGGGGCGTTTATACATACATTATAATAAAACATTACATTTATCACGCCCTCCCTATCCACATCACGCCCCCCCAGCCACATTATAACATGCCCAGTCCACTGTATTTATCTATGCTTCTGATGCTGCTGACATCCATCATGGTGGGAACTTTCTGTAGAGTGAACAGGGAAGCTCTTATCTCGCAAGATTAATAAATCTCATGAGATTTAGAGCTTCTCGGATGTGTCCTTTCCGGGGACTAGGAGCAACTATCAGCTTCCTCTTGCTAACCAGAGCTGGATTAAGGCTCAGGGGGGCCAGGGCACGTAAGACAGGGGGGCTCCTATGATGTAATATGGTTATTATACAAATTTTAGACAAATACACAGGCAATACTGTGTGTACTACTGTTAGGTGCACGCAGTTCTGCTTTCACAAGCAGTAAGTGTGAAGCAGTACATACCTCCCAACTGTCCTTGCATTCAGACCAAATCCTGATTAAGCGGGACAGTCACACTCCAAATTCAGGACAGTTATTATTATTATTATTATTATTATCCTTTATTTATTATGCGCCAAAAGAGTTCCGCAGCGCCGTACACAGCACAAACAGTAGACTAAACAAGGTAACACATCACAAACGGTTAACAAAAAATACCAAAACTTCAGAGACTCCAGGCAGGCTAATGCAGTAAAAACGGAGCAGAAGAGCAGGTATGGAGAACAGAGGGAAGAGGGCCCTGCTCAAATGAGCTTACATCCTAAGGGAGGGTAGACAGAACACAGGCACACAGGGAGCAAGTTGAAGAAGTGGGGAGAGAACAGGGGGCGGGAGGAGAGAGGGGAAGAACAGGTGGAGGAGAGGTTAGGTGGAAGGTTGGTAAGCCTTTAGGAACAGGTAAGTTTTGAGTGCCCTCTTGAAGGAGGACAGATTGGGAGAAAGACGGATGGAGCGAGGGAGGTCGTTCCAGTGAAGGGGGGCAGCACGGGAGAAGTCTTGGATTCTGGAGTGGGAAGAGGTGATCAGAGTGGAGGAGAGGCGACGGTCATTGGCCGAGCGCAGGGAACGGGCAGGGGTGTGAATGGAGAGGAGGTTAGAGATATAGGGAGCAGTAGACTGGGAGAGAGCCTTGTAAGTGACGGTCAGGAGTTTGAAGAGGATTCTGTAAGGAATGGGGAGCCAGTGTAGGGCAAGGCAGAGAGGGGAGGCAGACGAGGAGCGGCGAGAAAGGAAGATGAGTCTTGCAGCCGCATTGAGTATAGAGCGGAGGGGGGCGAGATGGAAATGGGGGAGGCCGGTAAGAAGGAGGTTGCAATAATCAAGGCGGGAGATGATGAGTGCGTGGATAATAGTTTTGGTGGCATCCTGGGAGAGGAAGGGCCGGATGCGGGCAATGTTGCGTAGCTGGTAGCGACAGGCTTGGGCGAGGGATTGGATGTGGGGGGCGAAGGAGAGAGAGGAGTCGAGTGTAACGCCCAGGCAGCGGAGTTGGGTGACAGAGGAGATGGTGGTATTGTTAACAGTGATAGAGAGGATGTGGTGGGCGGGGAGTCTAGGGGGAGGAAAGACAATCAGTTCAGTTTTGGAGATGTTAATTTTGAGAAAGCGCGATGACATCCAGGAGGAAATGGCAGAGAGGCAGTCAGATACACGAGAGAGGAGGGAGGAGGAAAGATCAGGCGAGGAGATGTAGAGTTGGATGTCGTCAGCGTAAAGGTGATACTGAAGACCGAATGAGGAGATGAGAGCCCCCAGGGAGGAGGTGTAGAGCGAAAAGAGTAGAGGGCCAAGAACAGAGCCCTGAGGGACACCAACAGGGAGAGGGAAGGGGGTGGAGGAGGAGCCAGACGTGGATACTGAGAAGGAGCGGTTAGCGAGGTATGAGGTGAACCAGGCAAGGACAGATCCAGAGAGGCCAAGAGAGAGAAGTGTTTGTAGCAGGAGGGGGTGGTCCACGGTGTCGAAGGCCGCAGAGAGGTCAAGGAGGAGGAGCAGGGAGAAGTGACCCTTAGATTTGGCTAAAAGTAGATCATTAGTAACTTTGGCCAGGGCAGTTTGCAGACTTTCCTGGTCTCTCCTACCTGTTCTTGTCACTTGTGGCTGCTGGTGTCTTTAGTTGCTGCTTGTCTGGATCCTGGAATATTGGAGGCCTGATTTGGAAAAAAATGGGTATGTGAAGTTTAGAAAACTCCAACCAGCCCCGGCATTGAATCAATAGCATTCACATTTAACAAATAGGCCTATTTCTCCTAATGACCCCCAACATTAAATTGTTAGCATCTCCATTACTTCAATAAATACCATGTCAATACATCATTAGTACCCAAATTACAGCAATACATATCCCCCCGACACACACACTTATACCCCTACACTTAACAGCAAAACTCCTACATTACAACAATCATGAATACCCCCAAATTACAGCAACCAGCATTACCCTCACATTACAGCATTACCCTCTCCCACTTATTAGCAATACTAACCCCCAAACCCCACTACAACATTATCACAAACACGCCACCCCCACACTGCAGCAATACCACCAATTATACGGTAGCCAATGTAGGAAACCAATGTTTTGCTTTTGTCATATGATCAAATATTGCACAAAAGGCTTTCTTTTTATTCTTTTACCAAGGCAAAGCAACATACAATATAAATTACAAAACCGCCATAGGAGGTAGATAGTAGTAGTGCCTCCAGTTCACATTATGCTATGCTGTCTCTGCCCCCAGTTTACATTATGTCACACCATAGTGCCCCCATATCATATTATGCAACGCAGTAGTGCCCCAAAATCATATTATGCCACACAGTAGCGCCTCCCAAAATTGTATTATGCCACACCATAGTGTCCCCAAGTCATATTATGCCACATAGTAGTGTCCCCAAATTATATTATGCCACACCGTAGTATCTCCAAATCATATTATGCCACGCAGTAGTTCCCCCAAATCATATTATACCACGCAGTAGTGCCCCAAGTCATATTATGCAACGCAGTAGTGCCCCCAAGTCAACATGTTGTTTATGTTGCTGTTGCTGACCTTGTGCTCCTGTTTCTCCTGTCCCCTGGGACTCCTACAAGCTGCTGACATCATCTCTGTATCTGATTTCTCACCATTCAGCCAGTCCACCTGCACCAGTTGTATTGGTTGTTACCAGTTCTCAGCATCACCCTTGTTTATTGTCTTCAATACTCAGTTCGTATTGGTTATACCTTTGATGTTGTGTAAAGTGTCAGTGGTGTTAGATAAATGTGAAACCACAAAAGTTTTTTGCTGTTTATTGAACGTAGTAAAAACACTTGATATGCAGGTATTCACAGTTGGAAGTAACTTGTAGTAAAGTAGCAGTCAGGCAATACACACTTCTAAACAGATGCAGGTTCAGGCTATTATATGTACTGTAACGCTGTTATATGTACTGTAACACTGTTATATGCATACATGAAGGCAGGTTGTTGTGTATATACTGCACATCCGTGCAGGTAAAGTATTTGTGGTGGTACATGCTCTCTTATTATATAGTGTTACACACTAAGGAGCCTCCGGTTACAGTTTAAGGTGTTTTGGAACCTTTAGAATATAGTAGGTATGCAGCTCCTAATGCTGCATCCGTTTACTATGCAGTCTGGATGGAAGTCTTGGCGCGAAACCGAACTTCCGTTTTTTAGGGAATTACAAAGGATTTGGCTCTGTCCGCAACCTAGCAACATCGGGTAAGAGGTTAGAGGGTGCATTATAGGGTACTATACTTGATTCACATCACTGGGAAGCACATACAGGTGGGGTTTAGATTCACTAGTCCTCTCCAACTTCCGACGTTTCAAACTGGATGGTAGATAATTTGAATGCCCAGCTTGTTATCCGGTAATCAGAGTGTCCATCTAAAATGTCTAATCAGTAGGCATATACAGGGAGTTATCTCTCTTGTGTTAAGACAATCACCTGATCAGGTTTTGTCTATTCCAGTGAAAGGAACAAAAATGAAACTGCTGCCTTGAATCACGTCCCACGATGTTCAAGTGGTCCAAAAGCCGTGTATGAGTGGTAGATGTCACTCAACCGACTCAGAGGAAAGTCTGGGTAGCATGGCTGGAAAGAGATCTAGCTAGGCCACTTGTAACGTGGCCGAACTCCGGTCGAGTAGTAAGTCGCTCCATGTCTCAAAAATAGGGGGAGATAATTACCAGCAGTAGTGGCAATGCTTGTTGAAGTGGGTCCCTCCTAGAGAACAGATGGGGTCAGATGAAGCAATCTGCCGGAGTTCTGTTAAAACGCAACCATTCTTGACGCCTCGCCCACCGGAAACCGCGCTTGTCCTTTTTAACATATGTGTAAGTGGGTGGGCCCATGGACAATTCCATCTTGCACTATTTCACATTTTGGCCTTGGTCTATCAGCTTGTGTAACAGTCGACAATTCAGGTGTCAACAGTATTATTAGGTTGCCAATTCACATGGTGGACAATATGATTAGGTAGACTATTCAAATGTCGATAGTATTATTATAGTGATAGGGCAAGGGATATGGTCAAGGACAGGTCTAGGGACAAGGATAGGGACAAGTCTAAGGATAGGGACAGGGTTAGGGACAGGTCTATGGATTAGAATAGGAACAGGGTTAAAGTTAGGGATAATACTGTATATATTTGAATTGTCAAATTAATAAATACTGTCTACATTTCAATTGTTGTCCTAATAATATTGTCAATTATATTGTCGACTTTATAACCCTGTCTATTCTGGTGCCCACCAATCAGATTATGTCAATGCTGTAGCTGTTGAACACATGTATGTATCACAAAGGGGTGGGTGACCCCAAGTGCAATGCCATCTTGCACCATTTAACATTGTGCCCTTATTGTCTCCTCATCTGTAAAATAATGTCTACTGATGCAGATGCTCTCCATCTAATGAGCTCTGATACTGCCACTGCTGTCTCCTCTTCAATGTATTTGTTGCTGACCCTCTCCAATGTATTGCTGCTGAGCTTTGCCAATGTACTGCTGCAGTGCTGACCCTCTCCAATGTATTGCTGCAGTGGTGACCCTCTGCCGTGTATTGCTGTAGTGGTGACCCTCTGCAGTGTATTGCTGCAGTGGTGACCCTCTCCAATGTATTGCTGCAGTACAGACCCTTTCCATTGTATTTTCTGCAGTGCTGACCCTCTCCAATGTATTTGCTGCTGAACCTCTTCAATGTGTCACATATGCTGCCTAACAGGTACCTACTTGGTGTATCTTCTATATTCAAAGAAATTCTAATTGATGTAGACATCTTCAATGAGGGTGATGTTTTGTTACCTTTGAGGAAGATGACCAATGTTATCCAAATGCCCAGGATTAATTTGTTAACATCCCAATATAATATCAAGTTGAACAACCAACAACCAAAATGTTGGCTTTTGTGGGGACCCAAATAAATTAAGCACTTAAGCCACAAAAGGGGCAGTGACTGTTGCTAGAGTGCTTGGTTTGTTAACCTCTATCTCTTAATTTATCAGAATGTGGACTTTCAAATTCAATTGCTTTGTCTTGTTAAGAAGGCCAACTATTGCCCAATCTGAACTGTCTGGTTTACATATTACCTAGCCTAGCGGTTTTAGTCCTTTTAAAGCTATACAAATAAAAATATTTTTATATACTGTACATTCCATATTGATATACATGACATGTATTGTAGATAATATATTTATATACTTGCAAATATATATGAGTAACGAATCCCTTTGTTTAATTCCCAAGGCAGCATTACTCAATCCATAAAAACCATAAAAACACTTCTAGTAAAACAAGGTGTTTGAAAGCTCCACTATTGGCTCCTGGTGAATCAGAGAGAAGAGAGGTATCATAAAAGTAATCCCGTTGTTCTTTCTTGGCTTCTTTGTGAGGCAATTATACAATTGAGGAAATGCAGTATTACATATGTCATTACCAATTTGATGTAAGCTTCCATAGCTTCAGTCTTTAAAAGTGTCGTGATTGGATCCAGTCTTTGAGTGACTTCTAAAACATTACCGTCTCTGATTATGACTTCATCTAAATCACATACCTGTAAGACTTGAAAGCATTTTATCTGAGACTCCAATTGCTGTTTGGTGTCCTGGATCATATGTTTCTACAGATCAAGCTTTGCAGACAGAGCTTGGTATATGATGTTGTCAGTGAAGAATACATCCTGTGAGAATTTAAGCTTTTGTTCCATAAGTCACCTTGTTATTCGATAAATGTAGTTTCTTCACTGGGGAAGCAATACACTTCATACAACTTTGATAAAGCAAAGCTGTTTTTGGAGCCATGCATTCCTTTTTCAGTTCTGCCTTATGACACTGGGGTCATGAGTTCAATTCCCAACCATGGCCTTATCTGTGTGACGTTTGTATGTTCTCCCCGTGTTTGCGTGGGTTGTTCCGAGTGCTCTGGTTGTCTCTCACACTCCAAAAAAACATATTTTGAAGTATTTGGAGTGGGAATTTTTATCATCTATCTACAATCAGCAAGCCACCATGTGGTCGGTTCCTTGTAGTCTTGTCAGGAGCCAATAAACACTCCAGTACCAGTATGTAGCTCACTCTCGGGGACCTTTGATTCTGCTCAGTTCCCCGTTTGGGTGACAATGTTATCTTATAGTCATTGGGTCTACAGAGACACGGTATAAACGCAGTTCTGTATTTCTGGCCTCACGTTTACACCTTGGGTGAGGTCATTAACCCTGTGAGAGCGGCTTTGCTTGAAGTCATTGGCATTGCACTCTAACCTGCAAATTGGATTCATTTGATATACAGTATTTGCAATGTAGTCCTCTGTGGCGATGCAGTCCCTTATGATTATGCTTTGTTCACTACAGTTATATTGTTTGGTGTGCAGTATTTACACTGTGGTCCCTTATGATTGTGCTTTCATGTTTGGGGTTACTTCTTATGCCAGGGGTTCCCCCCTGTTTTCACTACAGCTCCCCATATTAGCTCCCTGCATTTGCTGGCAGCCATTATTGCGGTGTAGCACAATGCATATGTGAGTTCTTTATTTCGCTCTGCCTTTATAATGTTGTACTTTGGGGCTTTTCGGGTGAGCAAAGTGATTGCCTCTTCCAGGTCTGCTCCAGCCTCAGGTATGCTCAAGCTGCACATAGTGCTTGCACCCTCATCAATCAGCTGTAAAGGGAGGAGCTCCAAATCAGACCAGCTGAGTAGGGGATCCTGGGTCACATTAGACCACAGGGTTGGCACTTTGTATAGGAAATGCATTTATTTCTGAGGTATATGTCTGATGCAATCAGCATTTGTTTGAGAGTCTGTTGTGTAGCTTCGAGAGGAAGTCCTCATTAAGGTTATGTCATGGCTCTCTGGTATATCCCACAATATTAACACACAAAGAACAGTGGTGATGATGAACTTAAGAAATGTTTATTGAAACTACAGGCAGGGTAGGATCTCAGTGGCTGAAGGGCCAGGCAAGGCATGCAACAAAAAGTCCAGACATGATATTCAAAAACAAAGTCCTTTTAACTTGCCAGATTCCATTTTCCGGGTTCCAGAGATGCAGAGTGAAGTCAGAGTCAAAAAGCCAGGTAAGCCGAAACAGCAATAATCCAGAGCTGCAACACAAACAATGATCCAGCAAGGTGTAATTGCCAAGGGTGAGTCTTTATACTCTTGTGATAAGCATACAATTTACAGCTGAGTGAGGCAGCTCAACTGCTTCTAGGATAGACAATACCCATAGCGGCCATTAGTGGGGAAAACACAGAACTGCACCTGTAAGGACTGCAGAAAAGCATCAGGCCATAACAGTACACCCCCATAAACAAAGCGGATTCCAGACGCTTTTTCTTTTCCTCTCCCCAACCTAGAAAGCAGATTACTTTTTCTTGCAGGCTTTAGAACGATGACTTTTCTTTTCAATACAGGTCTCCCGACCGGAGCTGAGCATATGGCTGGTTCAGGAGCTGGAATATCGGCAGATGCTGGAGCTTGCACTAGAGGTAATGTTGGTTCCGGTGAAGACATAGAAGCTTTTATGGTATCAGAGGCTGGGTCAAAAAGAGAGGGTGATCCAAAATTTTTTCCCACCGCACCGATGAAGATACTGGTATGATAGAGAATGGGGTGATCAGATTCTATCAAGGACATTGCCCACTCCAGAGTCTTCCCTTTAAAACCCATTAGTATGGTAGCTACTTGATTAAAGCTTTTGGCATAATATGTAGGATTGGAATGAAATTATTGAAACACTGCCGTGTAAGAGCACAAAATTGATGCAAGTCCCCCATCAAAAGGCAGAGGCTGAAACATGGGAAGGTTACAGGTGGTCGCCTTGGCAATTATAGCACAGGAGTCCATGGTTGGGCACTCTGAAAACTTTGGCTGTGGGTTAGCAGCTGTTACCTCGGACTGGGCACCCGACTCAGAAGGCCCGGACTGGGCACACAACTTGAAGAACTCGGGTTGAGCACATATATATGAAGGCCCGGACTAGACACACAAATCAGAATGGATAGCACTGTGGGAAGCCTCAGAGTGGATAGCACTGTGAGAAGCCTCAGAGTAGACAGCACTGCGAGAAGCCTCAGAGCAGACAGCACTGCGAGAAGCCTCAGAGCAGACAGCACTGCGAGAAGCCTCAGAGCAGACAGCACTGCGAGAAGCCTCAGAGCAGACAGCACTGCGAGAAGCCTCAGAGCAGACAGCACTGCGAGAAGCCTCAGAGCAGACAGCACTGTGAGAAGTCTCAGAGCAGAGAGTACTGTGAGGAGCCTCAGACGCGGCAGCACTGTGAGGAGCCTTGGACGCGGCAGCACTGTGAGGAGCCTCGGACGCGGCAACACTGAGTAAAAACTCAGACTGCACCGCCTTAAATGGCAACTTGGGTTGCACCGCCTTAAATGGCAACTCGAGCTGGACCGCACTGACCGGCAACTCGGGCTGGGCTGGACCGCACTGACCGGCAACTCGGGTTGGACTGTTAGCAAAGTCTCTGGAGCAGATTGGAGGGACAGGCTTCATACTCTGGTGATCAGCATACAATTTACAGCTGAGTGAGGCAGCTCAGCTGCTTCCAGGACAGACAATCCCCATAGCGGCCACTAGTGGGGAAAACACACAACTGCACCTGCATTAAAGCTTCAGGCCATAACAGGTTAATTAAGTCTATTCATGTGAGTAACGAACATGTCTTTTTTAGTCTAAATGCACCACAGGAGGTCGTTACTGGTGTTCATGGGCGACCTTTTGTCCAATGTGTTAGAACCTGTCTGAACATTGCAAACAGCATGTGATGTAGGATATCACAGATAAGTGTAAATTTTGTTAAGTATAAATTGCATTCAAATCCATGTTTTGGGAAACATGTTGCATCCTGATACTAAAAATATCTCAGACTTTTTGGGGCCAGCAAAGAGTTCAGGGGTCTGGTTTACCCCCTGCTAGGCTGTGTCCAAAACTGTATAAAATAGCACTGGTTTGTACTGAAATGTATCATTATTGTTCCATCTGACTTTATGATCACTGGTACCTTCAACCAGTGTGAGCTATACAAACATCACTTGCTTCAAGATCCTGATTTGACCACTTCTTTCCTGCTGTATTTCATGTGACCTACAGATTAGACCCAAATCTAATCCATTTCCAGTTGTTCTGAGGTTTGGACCCAGCTTTTCAGTACCACTGCCTTGCCCTCTACCCAACACCTCTGGCCAGTGTGATAAGCCAGGGGGAGATCGATCCACAGCAACCCTGATATATAAGAAGAGGTCAGGGGTACCAGCCCAGGTGCATCAGCAAGGGGGTACACTAGCAGTGACAGTTACACAGAAGGAACGCGGTTCTGGATGCGGTTAAGGAGTCCTGTGGTGGCAGCATTGTAAGCCTACTGCGAGGGCGCAATTGGGATAAAGAAAGGGAACTGTGGCAAAGTAAGCCCAGTTGGATCTCAACAACAACAGAAAGGGTGCAATAAGCGGTCCATCCTGTCACAGGCATTCCTTTCGGACTGGGGCAGCCACGTTCACAGCAGTTGCTGGCGCTTCTGTGAAGTATATTAAGGAGCTAGACAAATGGAAAACTAATGTTTCACTTCTTACTTGACTTCTCTCCTTGCCTTACTCTGTCTGCTGTGATGACACAGGGTTTCGGCTGCTTGTTGCTGTTAGGCCTTTGGAGACAGGGCATGAAGGGATTTGTCCATTTTTTCCTCTAAAATGTGGGCCCGCTCGGCACAACAAGGTTTTATGGTTTTACCTTCACTTGTATCTTCCGCTCTGTGAAGATACTGGGTTTTCTGGCCCAATTCATCCCACTTCACACTGGCTGGCCACGCAGGGGTGCCTTACTATGCCAGGGAGTCCTACCCCAGTACCTTTTAAGGTTTGTATAGTCAGTCAGGCAAATGCAGTTAGAAAGTAAAACAATGCATTTATTGTAATAAAAACAATCACTAGAATATTATATACACACAGTAAATAAATGCCAGGCAGTTTTACCACATTATCTGTCCCTTACACCACCAGTTTAAGGAGTTACAGTCACCTGGCTGTCCTGACTTAACGACCCATGGATCCGCTGATGCATTTCACTGGTAGAGAACGGCAACTCAAACCAGATCAGACACTTATATGTCTGCTGCATTGCATAGGGCAGCTGGGGATACCTCTTCATTCCCAGGGTCAGTAGTGGTCTACTTGATAGGTTGTAGGGTTTTATGATGGCCAGAGTTTATGGAGCATATATTGGTTATACATTTGGGGGATGGCAATGATTTGGTCTACTGTAAATCCATGGACCTGAATTTATTGATTCAATCCAACCTAGCTTGGGTCATGCCTCCTGGCATGCCCTTTTTCTCTGCTGGTCCGATGTGGTGCCTAAGAGGGTCTGGCATTCCTTCCCTGAAGGGTGTATAGCAGATTAGGTCTGGAAGAAAGTTAGTTCCGCCATGTCACGGGTCAAGCGCTCTTTAAGTGGCTTGCAGATTGAGCACCCCTGAATTAAATTCCAGAGCCTCTTCCTTTATAGGCGGGTTGGAGTTCATTTGAGCGATGAGGGCATGGCTTTTTTTTTTATAGAAGGCATGTATAGGAGTTAAGTATTGGTAGGTGTAGGCAAGGTGACGGGCCTCGGGTCTTGAGGACCTGGGCGTGGCCGGAAAATGCAGTGCAGTCGATGGCCAGTGGTTGGGGCACACATTACAGTAGTGGTTGCGTTCCTTCGGCCTAGAAAGGTTGCGGGTTCTGTAGTGCCATGGACACGTGCATGGCTTAATCTTTGAGACAAGTATATGCTAAGGGCAAGATCAACCATGTAGCTTTCCTCTCCCTGTGAAGGGTGGATGGGGGTTGCCTCGTAAAGTGCCCTTATATAAGCCCAATCCATGCAAATCAGAAGCCAGCATCATAAAATCAATATCAATATTTCTTAAAAAGCAAATAAATGAAATATATCATAATAAAATTATCATGATTATATTCTTAGAGACGGATGAAATGTTCACTTAAAATGTACCAAAAGTTAGTAAATTTACTGATAAACGAAGAAGTTTTTCTATGAGGTTTCTGAACCAGGACAATTAGATATTTGTGTGTGTGTATATGTACAGAACGTTGAAATGTGGCACGATGATAACTCTTGAGAAATGTGATTTTGCTAAGCGGACGCCATCTTGTTGCCTTATAGCCATTTTGTTCTGTTATAGCTTAAATTCAATTAGATGCTCCTGTTTTGTAGGAGTAATTCATTATTTGCAAGGCTAAGCTTATAACCTTGAACATACCAGACAGGAGATAAGCCAGCCCCCCTCCTGGGGAGTTCTAGTGTGGATAATGAGAGAATATACTAACATATGTGTGAAGGGAACATGAGTGGTTAAAACCTTTTGGGGCGTAGTTTTCTGCAATACGTGATTTTTGCTATATAGATAGGAACTTGTAACTAATAAAGCAGAGTTTATTGTACACTCAAACCAGGCAGTGTATTTAATTCTCTCCAGCTGATGAGCTCATAACTGATAATCTGACACTTACAGGTGAACAATCTGATATAGATTTGACACTCTTTCAGGTCAAAATTGACAGTGAAAATCTGAAACACCATGATTAAGCCCAGGTTCAGGTTCAGGTTTACAAAGCAGTGAAATGCAGGTGTGGTGGCAGAGTATGATGGGACTTCCTTCACTTACCCTGTCCTCCAGACACGATTCAGGTTCTTTTTTATTCGGACATCCGGTGGTCAGGAGATAAATACTTCAATGAGAGGGAAAAGGATTGGTCAAATAACTTGGGTTTATTAATAATGCGGTAAAGATAATTTTGGTAAGCCACCGCGCCACTGACCCCTTCAACTCAATGGCAATGACAAAACACTCAATTGATCAACATAGAGCAGAACAGCATTTAACATATAATATACAATAAATCAATTTTCAGGTTAATCACTAAACATTAACATTCAACTAAAACATTTGGTGCACCAATATTATCCCTGGTAACGTTACCATATTTTACACTCAGTCCTGGGTTGAACTGTGCACAGGAATTTAGTAGAAGTGTTGCACGTGGTTGGGGCCCATAAATTACTTTTTCACGCCAAATAAACTGATGATCTTTTGTATTACACAGTCTCTTTTGTGTGTATTCACAGACCTCTCTATTTTCTCTCCTTTCACACTGTTCTCAGTACATAGCTCAGTCTGTTTAGTGTGATGTCACAGATCTCTATACTGCTTATTTGTTTTAAGTACTTTCCTTTTTACTCACACCTCTCTTTGGCTCACTTCTTATCTTCTTCTCTTCTTACACTTACTTCACTTTTAATCTGCTTATATATCACTTTGTCCGATTTTCATTCTGTCCCTATTTTTCTCTCTCAGTCTATGCAGACACAGGGATCTCTTTCCCTCAGAAGTCTAGAACTTTCCTCTTCCCACTGCCTTCTGGGAGTTTACAGTTATTACCAAAGTTAGTGGACTTGTTGCTATGCCACACACTCCTCCTTCCTGTCACTCCCGGCAACCACCAACCACTCCCAACTGTCACTTCTCCCTAAAGAAAATATATATATATATTTTTTATAATCTTTATAAACACTTTTAACAATTAACAAATTAAATTAACAAATTAAAAACATATAGATACACCCCAGGGTACTCAGATTTTGGGGCACCACATTGGCAGGTGAGACGTACCAGCTGACCAGGCTGATCATGTGACTGACTGGCATCCTCAGCAGCCTCTGTGATGTCACCCTGCTGTGGTATATAAGTCACTGCTTGGTGCAGAACAGTCAGTTATCAGCTCAGTAGGGTATAACACACATTGCTTATTTCTTGGCTGACTGGCTGTGACTGCGGATATAACACCTCACAGTGTAAGGTAAGCTTATTTTAAACTAAATGTTATATAAAAACAATTTTAAAATTAACATCATTCACCCATTTCTGATATGTATGAGAATATAGTTTAATGCTGTCAGCCTACACAGACACTCCCAAATTATTAGGCTTAAACAGT
Organism: Mixophyes fleayi; assembly: GCF_038048845.1. Lineage (NCBI taxonomy): Eukaryota > Metazoa > Chordata > Amphibia > Anura > Limnodynastidae > Mixophyes > Mixophyes fleayi. Next base: position 100,942,013 of record NC_134409.1, read on the forward strand.
TCCTTAAAATATATATTTTTTTTTTTTAGCCCCAAGGAATGACATTTCATAGAGAAGACAACATCAATGACTGGTGACTACAATGACAGTTACACTCACTAGGTCCAGCCTCTGAACTGAGATAGTACTCAGTAGATCTGGAAAACAAGCCACACCAATCACAGTATATCCCCTGCCGTCACACATTGTTAGATATTTTATATTTGTGGGAAGATAATTATGTAGGAGGTTCAGTACAGAGTTGAGCTTTACTGCAACCAGCTCCAACTGCCGCCCGCATGCCCACCTTATATAACTACGGCTGTGGATTGCCCACCCTATATAACTAGCTTTATATTGGTAAAGCTGATAATAAGAATATCACTTTGTCAAAATATAGTAGAAACATTGATGGGTTTTGGTTTAAGGGAATTGAACAAATACAGGTATTATATAGCAGAGGCGACCATTAACTGTCCCTATCCAAAAGGGAAAAGGGAATATTACTGGATCTATAAGCTCATCACATGACCCCAGGTGGTGTTTATAAGGTTATTGATATAGCTTAGTTTTAAGGAAAATTAAAGTAAGTCCTCTAGCACATTATTGGTCTTATTTTTTACAGTTGACCATTTTCAGATATTCTATTTGTGATTGCAGTTCCTCTGGGCTATAGTGTGCTTGTGAGCCATAGACCGTCTGGTAATACCTATGGAATATTGCAGACATTTCTTCCATGAGGATATGCTTTTGATCTGTTTAGTCTAGTATATCTGGGACAGCTGCATTTGCACTCTTGGCTATAACCAGGTAGGTCAGGAAGCTGCCATTCCTGTCTGCTTGTGTGTACTGGTAATGCCTGGCACAAACGTAGCCTGCACTTAGACTTGTCTAGAAGGTAATCTGCCAAATCCTTTTGAACTGTCAGACAATTGACCAAAGCCATTTCAGAGTGTGTTGATAAGTATTCTTACTCTAGCTCCCTGCATTTTTTTTATTTTTTTAGAAATATTCTTTATGGCTGCCACTCTGTTAATCAGTGTGACCCTTACGTATGCTCTGAATGGTGGGAATGTGGACGGCAGTTGAATGCATCCCACAGGACAGGCAGTTCCACTGACTGCATATACACTGTGAAGTACCCCCTCCTACTGTGCTACCAGGTCAGATCCCGCTCCCATCAATCCTAGCCAGAATGGGCTGAATTTCTAGAATGGTTGCCCTCTTGGCGTATTGCATATTAAGGTAGAAGCGGCAGAGAGTGGTCCGATGGCCTGTTGTATTCTTAGTGATGGATGAAATGTTCAGTTAAAATGTAACAATGTGTTAGTAAATTTGCTAATAAACCCATGAACCTAGCAGTTCTTACATTTTTCTATGTGGTGTCTGAACCATGACAATTAGATATTTGTGTGTTTGTGTACATGTACAGAAGGTTGAAATGGGGCACAATGTAACTCTCAGGTCAAAATTGACAGTGAAAGACTGAAACACCATGTTCAGCCCAGGTTCAGGTTCAGGTTTACAGAGCAGTGAAATGCAGGCAGGTGAGATGTACCAGCTGACCAGGCTGATCATGTGACTGACTGGCATCCTCAGCAGCCTCTGTGATGTCACCCTGCTGTGGTATATAAGTCACTGCTTGGTGCAGAACAGTCAGTTATCAGCTGAGTAGGGTATAACACACATTGCTTATTTCTTGGCTGACTGGCTGTGACTGCGGATATAACACCTCACAGTGTAAGGTAAGCTTATTTTAAACTAAATGTTATATAAAAACAATTTTAAAATTGACATCATTCACCCATTTCTGATATGTATGAGAGTATAGTTTAATGCTGTCAGCCTACACAGACACTCCCAAATTATTAGGCTTAAACAGTTCCTTAAAATATATATTTTTTTTTTTAGCCCCAAGGAATGACATTTCATAGAGAAGACAACATCAATGACTGGTGACTACAATGACAGTTACACTCACTAGGTCCAGCTTCTGAACTGAGATAGTACTCAGTAGATCTGTAAAACAAGCCACACCAATCACAGTATATCCCCTGCCGTCACACATTGTTAGATATTTTATATTTGTGGGAAGATAATTACGTAGGAGGTTCAGTACAGAGTTGAGCTTTACTGCAACCAGCTCCAACTGCCGCCCGCATGCCCACCTTATATAACTACGGCTGTGGATTGCCCACCCAATATAACTAGCTTTATATTGGTAAAGCTGATAATAAGAATATCACTTTGTCGAAATATAGTAGAAACATTGATGGGTTTTGGTTTAAGGGAATTGAACAACTACAGTTATTATATAGCAGAGGCGACCATTAACTGTCCCTATCCAAAAGGGAAAAGGAAATATTACTGGATTTATGAGCTCATCACGTGACCCCAGGTGGCCTTTATAAGATTATTGATATAGCCTAGTTTTTTTGAAAATTAAAGTAAGTCCTCTAGCACATTATTGGTCTTATTTTTTACAGTTGACCATTTTCAGATATTCTATTTGTGATTGCAGTTCCTCTGGGCTATAGTGTGCTTGTGAGCCATAGACCGTCTGGTAATACCTATGGAATATTGCAGAAATTTCTTGCATTGGGATGTGCTTTTGATCTGTTTAGTCTAGTATATCTGGGACAGCTGCATTTACACTCTTGGCTATCACCAGGTAGGTCAGGAAGCTGCCATTCCTGTCTGCTTGTGTGTACTGGCAATGCCTGGCACAAACGTAGCCTGCACTTAGACTTCTCTAGAAGATAATCTGCCAAATCCTTTTGAACTGTCAGACAATTGACCAAAGCCATTTCAGAGTGTAATGATAAGTATTCTTACTCTAGCTCCCTCTAGCATTTTTTTTTTAAAAATTCTTTATGGCTGCCACTCTGTTAATCAGTGTGACCCTTACGTATGCTCTGAATGCATCCCAGAGGACAGGCAGTTCCACTGACTGCATATACACAGTGAAGTACCCCCTCCTACTGTGCTACCAGGTCAGATCCCGCTCCCATCAATCCTAGCCAGAATGGGCTTAATTTGCAGAATGGTTGCCTTCTTAACATATTGCATATTAAGGTAGAAGCAGCAGAGAGTGGTCCAATGGCCTGTTGTATTCTTAGTGATACATGAAATGTTCAGTTAAAATGTACCAATGTGTATACGTACAGAAGGTTGAAATGGGGCACAATGTAATTCTTTCAGGTCAAAATTGACAGTGAAAATACAAAATACTTTGATTAAGCCCAGGTTCAGGTCTACAGAGCAGTAAAATGCATTCAGGTGAGATGTACCAGCTGACCAGGCTGATCATGTGACTGACTGACATAATCATCAGCCTCTGTGATGTCAGTCTGCTGTGGTATATAAGTCACTGCTTGGTGCAAAACAGTCAGTTATCAGCTGAGTAGGAACTGTGTATTATACACATTGCTTAATGCTGTGGTTGTTACTGCTGATATAACATCTCACAGTGTAAGATAAGCTTATTTTAAACCAAATGTTGTATGAAAACATATAAATCCACTTAGGACCTCATCCGCAGCTTGGTAGGGTATTACAAGTTGCATGCAACCCCAGTTGCATCCCACTCGTAATACCCTACCGAGCTGCGAGCAGTTCATGCAGCCAACTAACTACTTGCACCACCTAATTCCTGCCGCACAGTTTTAGCCCTATTTTGACCTGTGTTGCGTCTGCGCCTTACTGCATCTAGGATTTACTTACAGGATCACACCTTCACAATTCCGCGTTCCGCCTTTTCCCTCGTAGTAAGCCGCAAACTGTCGCAAGTGTAAATTGCATCCAAGGTGCAGGCGGATATCTTGCTTGCTGCATATGCATGATAGTGATTTTTTGGTCGATGCACCTAAAACGGATTTTCCGTCCGACTCTAAATGAGGCCCTTAATCTTTAAAAGACCAGTAAACCTAAAATACAAGTTGTCTTCTATTAATAAGCTATTAATAATATTCATTACTCTTAAAGGTATCACGAGCTCATCAGAAATGAAGAAATATAGGATAAATTAGTGATTGTGAGAAGATTCAGTTGTCTCACTGACCAACACTGCAGCCAGCCACCTGTTGATGACAGCAGATGTCAGTTATATTGCAATGGTGAAATTAGTAAAATTAATATAGTTATTTATCTATATAGTGCAAATCATTAATATAACATAACACTGGGTAATAACAGAGAACAATAACAGAGAGTAAACACTAAATAATAAGGGTAACAGCAGAGAGTAATACAAAATAACAACATAGGGTAATAGCAGAGATTAAAAACACAGGGTAATAAGAGAATAATAACTCAGGGAAATAACAGAGCGCAATACAGAATAACAACATGGTACAATAACCAAGAGTAATAGAATAATAACAAAAGGTAATAATACACATTAAAAACAATAATAGGTAAGTAACAAAGAATAATAACACAAGGTAATAGAGAGTAAAAACAATAATAATAATATAAGATAATAACAGATATAGTACTGGGAAATAGCAGAATATTCATACAAAGTAATAACATAGGCTAATAATAGAAAGTGAAAACAGTAATAATATAGGGAAGTAACAGAATAATAACACAAGGTAATAGTAGAATATTAGCACATGGTAATAACAGAGATTAATACAGTATAAAAACACTAAGTAATAACTCTGGGTAATAATAGAGAGTAAAAACAATAATATAGGAAATTACAGTGTAATAAATAAGGGTACTAGTAGAATAATAACACAGAGTAGTAACAGCGAGTAATACAGGATAATAACAGAAACTAAGACAATAATAGAGTGTAAATACAATAATATTAGAGGGAAATAAAGAATAATAACAAGATAATAACAGAAAGTAATAACACAGGGTAAATATAAAGTAATAACAGAGAGTAATAATAGAGAGAAAAACAATACTAATAGAGGGAAATAACAGAGAATAAAAACACAGGGTAAAAGTAGAATAATACAGGCTAATAACAGAAATAAATAACACAGAGCAATAACAAAATGTAATAACACAGGGTAATAAATAGAGTAAAAACAATAATAATAGAGTAAAATAACAGAAATAATAACACAGGGTTAATAACAGAAACTAGAAACAGGGCATTAATAAAGAGTAAAAACAATATTAATAGAGGAAACTGACAGATAATATTAACACAGGGTAATATAAGAAGATTAACAGGGTAATAACAGTGAGTAATACAGGAATAATAATAGAAAATAACACAGAGTAGTAACAGAGAGTACAAAAATAATAACAGACTGACATAACAGATAATAATATTACAGGGCATAAGTAGAATAATAACACAGGGTGATAACAGAAAGAAATAACATGGTTAAAAATAGAGAGTAAGGATAAAGACAACAAGTTTTACCAAATCTGAGCCCCCTGGCTACATCACTGATGCCACCAATACTCCCCCTCCTAGAGGTTGACTCGTATGTCCTAGATAATTCTATTCATAATAATCCTATAGATAGAGAGAAAGCTACTCCTTCTGAGATTTGAGACGTCGGCCGGTATTATCTCACTAACACAGATGACCCCCCCCCCCCCTGCCCACCCACCCAGGGCCGCCGAGAGGGGGGGGGAGCGGGTACTAATTACCCGGGCCCGGCATGTCAGGGGGCCCGGCCCGGGCCCTTGCGCTGCTGATTTTTTTTAATTTTTTAATTTTTTTTTTCCAAACGTTTTTTTTCCTTTCCTTTTTTTTTTTTTTTGGCGGGGGGGGGGGGGTGGGGGGGGGGGCTCGGTCGTTGGTGGGGGGAGCAGGCTAGTTTAAAAAAAAAAAAAAACATACTCACCTGATCGCGGAGCCGGCATCCCTCCTCTCTGCTGCTCTGTGCTCTATTCAGACTGTCTGAATGCTGGGTGTGATGTCATCATGTCATGCCCAGCATTCAGTCAGTCTGGAGCAATGGAGCACAGAGCAGCAGAGAAGACCAAGAGAGGAGAAAAGGTAAGTGAAGGGAGGAAAACGAGGGGGGCACAGAGGGGTTAAAAAACGGGGGGGGGGGCAGCATGACAGAGGGGTTAAAAAATGAGGGGGAGCACAAGGGTTAAAAAACGGGGGGGCAGCATGACAGAGGGGTTAAAAAATGAGGGGGCACAAAGGGGTTAAAAAACGGGGGGGCAGCATGACAGAGGGGTTAAAAAATAAGGGGGGGCACAGAGGGGTTAAAAAAACGGGAAAGCAGCATGTCAAAGGGGTTAAAAACGGGGAAGCAGCATGTCAGAGGGGTTAAAAAATGAGGGGGAGCACAGAGGGGTTAAAAAACGGGAAAGCAGCATGTCAGAGGGGTTAAAAATTGAGGGGGGAGCACAGAGGGGTTAAAAAACGGGAAAGCAGCATGTCAGAGGGGTTAAAAAATGAGGGGGAGCACAGAGGGGTTAAAAAATGGGAAAGCAGCATGTCAGAGGGGTTAAAAATTGAGGGGGGAGCACAGAGGGGTTAAAAAACGGGAAAGCAGCATGTCAGAGGGGTTAAAAAATGAGGGGGAGCACAGAGGGGTTAAAAAATGGGAAAGCAGCATGTCAGAGGGGTTAAAAAATGAGTGGGGGCACAGAGGGGTTAAAAAATGGGAAAGCAGCATGTCAGAGGGGTTAAAAATTGAGGGGGGAGCACAGAGGGGTTAAAAAACGGGAAAGCAGCATGTCAGAGGGGTTAAAAAATGAGAGGGGCACAGATGGGTTAAAAAATGGGAAAGCAGCATGTCAGAGGGGTTAAAAATTGAGGGGGGAGCACAGAGGGGTTAAAAAATGGGAAAGCAGCATGACAGAGGGGGTGAAAAAATGAGAGGGGCACAGATGGGTTAAAAAACGGGGCAGTATGGCACAGTGGGGTTAATAAACAGGGGTCAGCATGGCACAGTGGGGTTAAAAAATGGTGGGCAGCATGACACAGTGGGGTTACAAAGGGGGGGGGGAGGCATGGCACAGTGGGATTGAAAAAGGGGGGGAGCAGCATAGTTAAGTCTGATGAAGGGGAGCCAGATGAAGGGGGCAAAAACAGCATGGAGGGCACAGTGTGATCATAAGGCATGGCGATGATGAAGGGGCACATTATTGTAATATTGGAGCTGGAGGAAGGCCTAATTATTAATCGTGGGTGCTATTGATTTAACGCTGGGGCTGGCTGTAATTTTCTAAATGTAGCCATTTTTTTTTCAAAATAGGTCCTTCAACATTTCTGGATCCGGACAAGCCACAACAAAAGAAAGCAGCAGCCACAGGTGGAGAAAGTGAGAAGAACAGGTAGGAGAGAGCAGCACAGTGTGTGAAATGTTGTGATTCTAGTAGGGACAATACCAATTTTTGGTGAATGTTGTGTCCAATGTAAGGTGTAGGCCAAGACTGAACTGTTTGTGTACACACTGCATTGTTTGTATACTACCCTGTGGTGGTAGATGTCCTGAAAGTCAGGAGTGCTTAAACATATGTGACGCTCCGGCGAATTGAGAGCCTAGTGGTTTTTATGTTAGCCACGCCCCAATGGCACGTTTGCCACGCCCCCAAATGCATGACCGCACCTCCCAAAATTTTTGCACTGCCGTTTGGCTAGCCACGCCCCTGAATATATGACCATATACCTAATCTTTTTTGCGCCGCCGTAAGGCGGCGCAAAAAAATTTTGGGGCTTACTTCACTATGAGGGGGGCCCCATGAATTTGTTGTACCCGGGCCCTGAATTCTTCTTGGCAGCCCTGCACCCACCCACCCCTCCCTACCCATTGCCCTTTCTAATAATAAGTATATTGCTTGTGTCAACCCAGTTTTCCAGTTTTTTGCCACATGTTGCTATGTACAGCAATTTCTAACATGTATTGTGACAGTGTTTGCCTTGTTTTGTATGTGTATTCTGCTACTGTCATCTCATTGTATGCTGGCTGTCACCCAGGTTGATTAAATAAAAATTTGAGTTATAAAAAAAAAAAGAGAGTAAATCAATATTGATAAAAGGATATGACAGAGAATAATAACATGGGGTAATAGTAGAATAATAACATAGGGCAAAAACAGAAATTATTATCATAGGGTAATAATAGAAAGTAAAAACAAAAATAATAAAGAGAAATAACATAAATTGTAATACAGGGTAATAGAAGAAACAATAACATAGGGTAATAACACAGAGTAATACAGGAATATTAATAGAAAATACTAACACAGGATAATAATAGGGAATAAAAGCAATAATAGTGAAGGAAATAACAAATAATAATAACACAGGGTAGTAGAAGAATAATAATACAGGGTAATAACATTGAGTAATACACAATAATAACAAAAAATAGTAACACAGGGTAATAATAGAGAGAAATAACAGATAATAACAGATACAGGGTAATAGGAATTAAAAACAATAATAATAGAGGGAAATAACGGATTATAAGAATATAGGGTGATAATAGAAAGATGAACAAAAAAACAAAAACAAGACAGGCGCTAAATGACTACCGATAGACTTTCATTCCAGCCTTACTGCTGTATAGAGTAATCCAGTATAGCACAGGAATAACTATTATTATTGTTTTTAATATCTATCATTACTTTCTATTATTATTCCTGTATTGCTCTGTTATTAACCTTTGTTATTATTCTCCGTTATGGCTCTATTATTATAGTTTTACTTTCTATTATTTCTCTGTGATACTACTTTCTTTTATTATCCTGTATTAGTCTCTGTTATTACCTTGTGTTATTATTCTTCTATTACCCTGTTATATTATGTTATTTCCCTGTTATTTCTATTTTCAATAGAGGTAAATAAATAGTAATATGTAGTCTTAGACTTTGTAGTCTATGGACCTCATTAAGAGTCGAATATGACAGCTGCTGCGTGAGAGAGGAGGATGCTGAGTCCCGGCACCGCGTGGATTGGTAAGTGTTTCTGTTTTTTTTCTTTATGGCTGGCGCGCGGCACCCCTGAGACAGCGCCGCGGCGCACAGTTTGGGAACCGCCGCTATAGAGGAAATTAACATAAAATAACCGAAGAATAATAAAACAGGATAATAACAGAAAGTAGTACAGGATAATAGCAGAAAGTAATAACAAAAGTCAATATTAGGGAATACTTATAATAAAAGTGAGGAAGATAAAAATACAACAGGATAATAACAGAGAGTAATGTAAAATAGTGAAAGAAAGTAACAACTCAGGGCAATTATAGGGAGTAAAACAATAATAAGGGAAATAACAAATAATAGTAACATAGGGTAATAGTAGAATAATAACACAGTGTAATTAGAGAGAGTAATATAGCAATAAGAATAGAAATAAATAACACAGGTAATAATAGGGAAGAAATAGTAGACTGCTGGTCGTAGGGTTATAGAAGAATAATAAAACAAGGTAATAACTGAGAGTAATACAGGAAAACAATAGAAAGTAATGACACAGTAATAAACTGAAATAATAACAAGAATAATAAGGGATATAACAAATAAAATAAAATAGGGTAATAGAAGAATAAGAACACAGGGTAATAACAGAGAGTAATACAGGATAATAGAAGAAATGAATCATAAAGGGTAATAGAAGTGAATAAAAACAACAATAATAATGATGGAAATAACAAATAATTGCACAGGGTAATAACAGAGAGTAATGCAAGGTAATACAATAAAGTAATAGTACTGGGTAATAATATTGAGTAAAAACACTAACTATAGAGGAAATTAACATAAAATAATAAAACAGGGTTATAGAAGAATAATAAAACAGGGTAATAACAGAGTAATACGGGATAATAATAGAAAGTAGTAATAAAGGGCATTAAACTAGGGAAATAACAGTCAATAGTAACACAGGGTAATAATAGATTAATAACAACGGGTGGAAGCAGAAAGGAATATCAGAGGGTAATAATAGAAAGTAAAACCAATAATAAAAGTGGGAAATAACAGATAATAATAATACAGGTGATAATAGAAAGTATTAACAGGGTAATAATAGAGAGTAAAACAATAATAATAGAGAAAAATAAGGTAGAATAATGAGACATGTTAATAAAAGGCATTCCCAGCTCCCAAGAAGAGGCAATGAGGGCATTGGGAGGGAGGAACCTCTTCTTGGGAGCTGGGCATTCCCATCACAAGGGTTGTAGTAGAATAATAACACAGGGTAATAACATTGAGTAATACAGAATAATAACAAAAAGTAGTAACACAGGGTAATAATAGAGAGAAATAACATAATAACAGATAAAGGGTAATAATAGAGATTAGAAAAAATAATAATAGAGTGAAATAACAGATTATAAGAATACAGGGTGATAACAGAAAGATGAAAAAAAAAACAAGACAGGCACTAAATGACTTAGACAGAGTCTAAGGGCTAGATTTACTAAGCTGCGGGTTTGAAAAAGTGGGGATGTTGCCTATAGCAACCAATCAGATTCTAGCTGTCATTTTGTAGAAGGTACTAAATAAATGAAAGCTAGAAACTGATTGGTTGCTATAGGCAACTTCCCCACTTTTTCAAACCCGCAGCTTAGTAAATCTAGCCCTAAGACTACCGATAGTCTTTTATTCCGGCCTTACAGCTGTATAGAGTAATCCAGTATAGCACAGGAATAACATTCACTAAGTGTTATATAGAATTAAAATCAATAGTACATATTGTATTTCTATGGCATGTCTTATTGTGTGAATTATGCCTTCTACATTTTATTCCTCTACCAAACTAACTTTAGGCAAACAGCTGGATCCTGTATACTAAAATAAACCAAAAAATGGTTAAAGTTTCATGATCACATATCTGAATACTATTATAGGTCTGTTCCAAGGGCTACAATTCTATGGCTTCACTATTTTTTAATGTTACCCTATGTTATTATTATTATTTATTATTATATTATTCCCTCATTTTCTTACTGTGTGTCATTACTTTCTATTATTACTCCTCTATTACACTGTTATTACACTGTTTTATTCTTCTACTATTGCCTTGTGATATTATTATTATTTTTTCCCTCATTATTATTTTATGCTATTATTACCAACTGTTATTACTTTCTTCTTTCACTATGTTATTATTATTCTATTATTACCCTATGTTACAATTGTCTGTTATTTACTTTGATTATTACCCTGTATTACTACTTTCTATTATTATCCTGTATTACACTCTGTTGTTCGCTTGTGTTGTTATTATTCTTCTATTACCCTTTGTTATTTATATTTGTTATTTTCTTCACTATTATTGTTTTTATTCCCTATTATTACCCTATGGGATTACTTACTGTTCCTATCCTGTTCCTGTTATCACCGTGTGTTATTATTATCTGTTATTTCTCTCTATTATTATTGTTTTTAATATCTATCATTATTTTCTATTATTATTCCTGTATTACTCTGTTATTAACCTGTGTTATTATTCTCCGTTATGGCTCTATTTTTATAGTTTTACTTCCTATTAATACCATGTGATACTACTTTCTTTTATTATCCTGTATTAGTCTCTGTTATTACCTTGTGTTATTGTTCTTCTATTACCCTGTTATATTATGTCATTTCCCTGTTATTTCTATTTTCAATAGAGGGAAATAAATAGTAATATGTAGTCTTAGACTTTGTAGTCTATGGACCTCATTTAGTGTCAGAAGCAACGTCCATTTTAGGCGCATTTTTTGCTGCTGCTGACAGATTTCAACAAGATACTCCTATATTAGTTCATCTGTAGATGCAACTCTGTGTGCATATAATCAACTGCCAAGGAAAGAACAATCAAGTATGTATCAAGGAATGATTAAATTGAACATTCCATTTCAAGTTTTGCTGATTACGGGACCATTACATATTGACTGAATTTGAATTTTTGAACTTTATTTACATGCGGCCATTGCTTACCAACTAGCCACACACAGAGCTGTGTTGAATGGAAGCTTCATGCCGAAGTCTATATATTGGATACATACTTGATTGTTTTTTCCTTGGCAGTTGATTATATGCACACAGAGTTGCATCTACAGATGAACTAATATAGGAGTACCTTGTTGAAATGTGGCAGCAGCAGCCAATAAGTGGAGTAAATACTGTGCACAGTAACTAACATCTATACTCCTGGGTATAACAGCCCGAGGTTTTTATGAAAGACATTTCAACATTTGGGAATTAACCTCTTGGTTCTTCAATTTACAATTAATTGTTATTGTGTTTTATTAATTATGTTAAACATGTATTTATTTTAGCTGAGCGCTCTCCTCTTTTTTATCTGATAACAGAAAGTAATAACAGGATAATAATAGAGAGTAAAAAAAATTATAATAGAGGAAATAACTTAGAATAATGAAACAAGTTAATAACAGGTAATCCCTGCTCCCAAGAAGAGGTAATGAGGGCATGGAGAGGGTGGAACCTCTACTTGGGGGCTGGGCATTCCCAGCACCAAGGATGGTAAAGGAGAGTAATATAGAGTAATAACACTGGGCTGTAATAGAATAATAGCACAGGGTAATAACAGAGAGTAATACAGGAAAGTAAGAGAAAGTAACTTAACAGGGCAATAAAAGGGAATAAAAACAATAATAATGAGAGAAAAAACAAATAATATTAACATAGGGTAATAGAAGAATAATAACCCAGGGTAATAACAGAGGGTAAAGCAGGGTAATAACAGAGAGCAGTAATAAAGGGTATTAATTGAGGGAAATAACAGACAATTGTAACACAGGGTAATAATAGAATATTAACATTGGGTGGAAGCAGAAAGTAATTGTAGAGGGTAATAATAGAGAGTAAAAACAAAAATAATAGAGGGAAACAACATATAATAATAACACAGGGTAATAAAGAGAGTAAAACAGGATAAAAACATAAAACAGTAGTACAAAGTAATAATAGAGGGAAATAAGAGATAATAATTACACAGGGTAATAGAGGAAGAATAAGAAAGGGTAATAATAGGGAATACAAACAATAATAATGAGGGAGATAAGAAAATATAATAACACAGGGTAATAGTGAGTAATACAGGATAATAATAGAAAGTGGTAACATAGGCTAATGATAAATATTAAAAATAAAAATAGAGGGAAATAACAGATAATAATAACACCAGGTGATAACAGAAGGTAACTCAGGATAGGAACAGTAAGTAATCTGATAGGGTAATAATAGGCAATAAAAACAACAATAATGAAGAAAATAACAAATAATAATAACACAGGGTAATAGAAGAAGAATAACAAAGGGGAATACCAGAGTGTAATACAGGATAATGAAAGAAAATAGCAATACAGGATAATAATCGAGATAAATAACAGACAATTGTAACATAGGGTAATAATAGAATTATAATAACATAGTGAAAGAAGAAAGTAATAACAATGGGTAACAATAGAGAGTTAAAACACTATAAATAGAGGGAAATAATATAATATAAAAGTACAGGGTAATAAAAGAATAATAACACAGGTTAAAACAGAGTGTAATACAGGATAATAAAATAAAGTAGAACTACAGGGTAATACTAGAGAGTAAAAACCATAATAAAAAAAGGACCATAAGAGAGAATAATAACACAAGGTAATAGAAGACTAATAACACAGGGTAATAACAGTGATTAATAGAGAATAGTAACAAAAAGTAGTAACACAGGGTAATAATAGAGGGAAATAACAGATAATAATAGCTCAGGGTAATACAAGAAGAATAGCACAGGGTAATAATAGGGAGTACAAACAATAATAATGATGGAGATAAGAAATAATAATAACACAGGTAATAAGAGAGAGTAATACAGTTTAATAATAACAGAAAGTCGTAACATAGGGTAATAATAGATATTAAAGCAAATGATAATAGATGGAAATAATAGATAATAACACAGGGTAATAAAATAATACTAAATCAAGCTAATAGCAGAGTAATATAGTTTAATAACAGAATGTAGTAATACAGGGTAATAATACAGGGGCATAACAGATAATAATATCTCAGGGTAATAACAGAAAGTAACACAGGATAATAACAGAAAGTAATCACACAGGTAAAAATAGGGAATAAAAACAATAATAATGAAGGAAATAACAAATAATAATAACACAGGGTAATAAAAAAGAGGAATACAGAATAATAGTAGAAAGTAATCACTCAGGATAATAATAGGAAAAAAAACAATTGCAATAATGGAATTAAGACATAATAATAACACAGGGTAATAGTAGAATAATAACACAGTAATACAGGAATAATAATAGAAATTAATGTCACACAGTAAGAAAATGGAATAACAACAATAATAATGATGGAAATAACAAATAATTGCACAGGGTAATAACAGAGAGTAATGCAAGGTAATACAATAAAGTAATAGTACAGGGTAATAATATTGAGTAAAAACACTAACTATAGAGGAAATTAACATAAAATAATAATACAGGGTTATAGAAGAATAATAAAACAGGGTAATAACTGAGAGTAATACATGATAATAATTGAAAGTAGTAATAAAGGGCATTAAACTATGGAAATAACAGTCAATAGTAACACAGGGTAATAATAGATTAATAACAATGGGTGGAAGCAGAAAGTAATATCAGAGGGTAATAATAGAGAGTAAAACCAATAATAAAAGTGGGAAATAACAGAAAATAATAATACAGGTGATAATAGAAAGTAATAACAGGGTAATAATAGAGAGTAAAACAATAATAATAGAGGGAAATAAGGTAGAATAATGAGACATGTTAATAAAAGGCATTCCCAGCTCCCAAGAAGAGGCAATGAGGGCATTGGGAGGGAGGAACCTCTTCTTGGGAGCTGGGCATTCCCATCACAAGGGTTGTAGTAGAATAATAACACAGGGTAATAACATTGAGTAATACAGAATAATAACAAAAAGTAGTAACACAGGGTAATAATAGAGAGAAATAACAGATAATAACAGATAAAGGGTAATAATAGAGATTAGAAAAAATAATAATAGAGTGAAATAACAGATTATAAGAATACAGAGTGATAACAGAAAGATGAAAAAAAAACAAGACAGGCACTAAATGACTTAGACAGAGTCTAAGGGCTAGATTTACTAAGCTGCGGGTTTGAAAAAGTGGGGATGTTGCCTATAGCAACCAATCAGATTCTAGCTGTCATTTTGTAGAAGGTACTAAATAAATGAAAGCTAGAATCTGATTGGTTGCTATAGGCAACTTCCCCACTTTTTCAAACCCGCAGCTTAGTAAATCTAGCCCTAAGACTACCGATAGTCTTTTATTCCGGCCTTACAGCTGTATAGAGTAATCCAGTATAGCACAGGAATAACATTCACTAAGTGTTATATAGAATTAAAATCAATAGTACATATTGTATTTCTATGGCATGTCTTATTGTGTGAATTATGCCTTCTACATTTTATTCCTCTACCAGACTAACTTTAGGCAAACAGCTGGATCCTGTATACTAAAATAAACCTAAAAATGGTTAAAGTTTTATGATCACATATCTGAATACTATTATAGGTCTGTTCCAAGGGCTACAATTCTATGGCTTCACTATTTTTTAATGTTACCCTATGTTATTATTATTATTTATTATTATATTATTCCCTCATTTTCTTACTGTGTGTCATTACTTTCTATTATTACTCCTCTATTACACTGTTATTACACTGTTTTATTCTTCTACTATTGCCTTGTGATATTATTATTATTTTTCCCCTCATTATTATTTTATGCTATTATTACCAACTGTTATTACTTTCTTCTTTCACTATGTTATTATAATTCTATTATTACCCTATGTTACAATTGTCTGTTATTTACTTTGATTATTACCCTGTATTACTACTTTCTATTATTATCCTGTATTACACTCTGTTGTTCGCTTGTGTTGTTATTATTCTTCTATTACCCTATGTTATTTATATTTGTTATTTTCTTCACTATTATTGTTTTTATTCCCTATTATTATCCTATGGGATTACTTACTGTTCCTATCCTGTTCCTGTT
Organism: Mixophyes fleayi; assembly: GCF_038048845.1. Taxonomy (NCBI): domain Eukaryota; kingdom Metazoa; phylum Chordata; class Amphibia; order Anura; family Limnodynastidae; genus Mixophyes; species Mixophyes fleayi. The sequence continues at coordinate 100,957,957 of NC_134409.1, forward strand.
ATCACCGTGTGTTATTATTATCTGTTATTTCTCTCTATTATTATTGTTTTTAATATCTATCATTATTTTCTATTATTATTCCTGTATTACTCTGTTATTAACCTGTGTTATTATTCTCCGTTATGGCTCTATTATTATAGTTTTACTTCCTATTAATACCCTGTGATACTACTTTCTTTTATTATCCTGTGTTAGTCTCTGTTATTACCTTGTGTTATTGTTCTTCTATTACCCTGTTATATTATGTCATTTCCCTGTTATTTCTATTTTCAATAGAGGGAAATAAATAGTAATATGTAGTCTTAGACTTTGTAGTCTATGGACCTCATTTAGTGTCAGAAGCAACGTCCATTTTAGGCGCATTTTTTGCTGCTGCTGACAGATTTCAACAAGATACTCCTATATTAGTTCATCTGTAGATGCAACTCTGTGTGCATATAATCAACTGCCAAGGAAAGAACAATCAAGTATGTATCAAGGAATGATTAAATTGAACATTCCATTTCAAGTTTTGCTGATTACGGGACCATTACATATTGACTGAATTTGAATTTTTGAACTTTATTTACATGCGGCCATTGCTTACCAACTAGCCACACACAGAGCTGTGTTGAATGGAAGCTTCATGCCGAAGTCTATATATTGGATACATACTTGATTGTTTTTTCCTTGGCAGTTGATTATATGCACACAGAGTTGCATCTACAGATGAACTAATATAGGAGTTCCTTTTTGAAATGTGGCAGCAGCAGCTAATAAGTGGAGTAAATACTGTGCACAGTAACTAACATCTATACTCCTGGGTATAACAGCCCGAGGTTTTTATGAAAGACATTTCAACATTTGGGAATTAACCTCTTGGTTCTTCAATTTACAATTAATTGTTATTGTGTTTTATTAATTATATTAAACATGTATTTATTTTAGCTGAGCGCTCTCCTCTTTTTTATCTGATAACAGAAAGTAATAACAGGATAATAATAGAGAGTAAAAACAATTATAATAGAGGAAATAACTTAGAATAATGAGACAAGTTAATAACAGGCAATCCCTGCTCCCAAGAAGAGGTAATGAGGGCATGGAGAGGGTGGAACCTCTACTTGGGGGCTGGGCATTCCCAGCACCAAGGATGGTAAAGGAGAGTAATATAGAGTAATAACACAGGGCTGTAATAGAATAATAGCACAGGGTAATAACAGAGAGTAATACAGGAAAGTAAGAGAAAGTAACTTAACAGGGCAATAAAAGGGAATAAAAACAATAATAATGAGAAAAAAAACAAATAATATTAACATAGGGTAATAGAAGAATAATAACCCAGGGTAATAACAGAGGGTAAAGCAGGGTAATAACAGAGAGCAGTAATAAAGGGTATTAATTGAGGGAAATAACAGACAATTGTAACACAGGGTAATAATAGAATATTAACATTGGGTGGAAGCAGAAAGTAATTGTAGAGGGTAATAATAGAGAGTAAAAACAAAAATAATAGAGGGAAACAACATATAATAATAACACAGGGTAATAAAGAGAGTAAAACAGGATAAAAACATAAAACAGTAGTACAAAGTAATAATAGAGGGAAATAAGAGATAATAATTACACAGGGTAATAGAGGAAGAATAAGAAAGGGTAATAATAGGGAATACAAACAATAATAATGAGGGAGATAAGAAAATATAATAACACAGGGTAATAGTGAGTAATACAGGATAATAATAGAAAGTGGTAACATAGGGTAATGATAAATATTAAAAATAAAAATAGAGGGAAATAACAGATAATAATAACACCAGGTGATAACAGAAGGTAACTCAGGATAGGAACAGTAAGTAATCTGATAGGGTAATAATAGACAATAAAAACAACAATATTGAAGAAAATAACAAATAATAATAACACAGGGTAATAGAAGAAGAATAACAAAGGGGAATACCAGAGTGTAATACAGGATAATGAAAGAAAATAGCAATACAGGATAATAATCGAGGTAAATAACAGACAATTGTAACATAGGGTAATAATAGAATAATAATAACATAGTGAAAGAAGAAAGTAATAACAATGGGTAACAATAGAGAGTTAAAACACTACAAATAGAGGGAAATAATATAATATAAAAGTACAGGGTAATAAAAGAATAATAACACAGGTTAAAACAGAGTGTAATACAGGATAATAAAATAAAGTAGAACTACAGGGTAATACTAGAGAGTAAAAACCATAATAAAAAAGGACCATAAGAGAGAATAATAACACAAGGTAATAGAAGAATAATAACACAGGGTAATAACAGTGATTAATAGAGAATAGTAACAAAAAGTAGTAACACAGGGTAATAATAGAGGGAAATAACAGATAATAATTGCTCAGGGTAATACAAGAAGAATAACACAGGGTAATAATAGGGAGTACAAACAATAATAATGATGGAGATAAGAAATAATAATAACACAGGTAATAAGAGAGAGTAATACAGTTTAATAATAACAGAAAGTCGTAACATAGGGTAATAATAGATATTAAAGCAAATGATAATAGATGGAAATAATAGATAATAACACAGGGTAATAAAATAATACTAAATCAAGCTAATAGCAGAGTAATATAGTTTAATAACAGAATGTAGTAATACAGGGTAATAATACAGGGGCATAACAGATAATAATATCTCAGGGTAATAACAGAAAGTAACACAGGATAATAACAGAAAGTAATCACACAGGTAAAAATAGGGAATAAAAACAATAATAATGAAGGAAATAACAAATAATAATAACACAGGGTAATAAAAAAGAGGAATACAGAATAATAGTAGAAAGTAATCACTCAGGATAATAATAGGAAAAAAAACAATTGCAATAATGGAATTAAGACATAATAATAACACAGGGTAATAGTAGAATAATAACACAGTAATACAGGAATAATAATAGAAATTAATGTCACACAGTAAGAAAATGGAATAACAACAATAATAATGATGGAAATAACAAATAATTGCACAGGGTAATAACAGAGAGTAATGCAAGGTAATACAATAAAGTAATAGTACAGGGTAATAATATTGAGTAAAAACACTAACTATAGAGGAAATTAACATAAAATAATAATACAGGGTTATAGAAGAATAATAAAACAGGGTAATAACTGAGAGTAATACATGATAATAATTGAAAGTAGTAATAAAGGGCATTAAACTATGGAAATAACAGTCAATAGTAACACAGGGTAATAATAGATTAATAACAATGGGTGGAAGCAGAAAGTAATATCAGAGGGTAATAATAGAGAGTAAAACCAATAATAAAAGTGGGAAATAACAGAAAATAATAATACAGGTGATAATAGAAAGTAATAACAGGGTAATAATAGAGAGTAAAACAATAATAATAGAGGGAAATAAGGTAGAATAATGAGACATGTTAATAAAAGGCATTCCCAGCTCCCAAGAAGAGGCAATGAGGGCATTGGGAGGGAGGAACCTCTTCTTGGGAGCTGGGCATTCCCATCACAAGGGTTGTAGTAGAATAATAACACAGGGTAATAACATTGAGTAATACAGAATAATAACAAAAAGTAGTAACACAGGGTAATAATAGAGAGAAATAACAGATAATAACAGATAAAGGGTAATAATAGAGATTAGAAAAAATAATAATAGAGTGAAATAACAGATTATAAGAATACAGAGTGATAACAGAAAGATGAAAAAAAAACAAGACAGGCACTAAATGACTTAGACAGAGTCTAAGGGCTAGATTTACTAAGCTGCGGGTTTGAAAAAGTGGGGATGTTGCCTATAGCAACCAATCAGATTCTAGCTGTCATTTTGTAGAAGGTACTAAATAAATGAAAGCTAGAATCTGATTGGTTGCTATAGGCAACTTCCCCACTTTTTCAAACCCGCAGCTTAGTAAATCTAGCCCTAAGACTACCGATAGTCTTTTATTCCGGCCTTACAGCTGTATAGAGTAATCCAGTATAGCACAGGAATAACATTCACTAAGTGTTATATAGAATTAAAATCAATAGTACATATTGTATTTCTATGGCATGTCTTATTGTGTGAATTATGCCTTCTACATTTTATTCCTCTACCAGACTAACTTTAGGCAAACAGCTGGATCCTGTATACTAAAATAAACCTAAAAATGGTTAAAGTTTTATGATCACATATCTGAATACTATTATAGGTCTGTTCCAAGGGCTACAATTCTATGGCTTCACTATTTTTTAATGTTACCCTATGTTATTATTATTATTTATTATTATATTATTCCCTCATTTTCTTACTGTGTGTCATTACTTTCTATTATTACTCCTCTATTACACTGTTATTACACTGTTTTATTCTTCTACTATTGCCTTGTGATATTATTATTATTTTTCCCCTCATTATTATTTTATGCTATTATTACCAACTGTTATTACTTTCTTCTTTCACTATGTTATTATAATTCTATTATTACCCTATGTTACAATTGTCTGTTATTTACTTTGATTATTACCCTGTATTACTACTTTCTATTATTATCCTGTATTACACTCTGTTGTTCGCTTGTGTTGTTATTATTCTTCTATTACCCTATGTTATTTATATTTGTTATTTTCTTCACTATTATTGTTTTTATTCCCTATTATTATCCTATGGGATTACTTACTGTTCCTATCCTGTTCCTGTTATCACCGTGTGTTATTATTATCTGTTATTTCTCTCTATTATTATTGTTTTTAATATCTATCATTATTTTCTATTATTATTCCTGTATTACTCTGTTATTAACCTGTGTTATTATTCTCCGTTATGGCTCTATTATTATAGTTTTACTTCCTATTAATACCCTGTGA